>NC_037643.1:4109634-4409634 GCF_003254395.2 Apis mellifera
CATCCATTATCCATTTATCTATTAGCATCCATTTATCTTTACTTAAAATGACTACCTGACATTTCCTAGCAAATCTTGATCGCGTTTAATGAACATTAACGACTCATAAAATGGGTATGTATCGTGCATAATACATAATCTATAATGTGAAATCTGAAACAATAGCTGGCACATTATTTGTAAGCGATTCAACGAAATCATGCAAAATATGATTGTAATCTAGAATTTTTAAATATTTCAAAAGAATCAATTACAGCCTCGTTGTAAATTTCTTGAAAATATTCACGAAACAAAAATTCAAGATCAAATCTGTAAAATTGTATATATATATATGTTTCTATCACGACAAGAATATATTTAATTATTGCAAAAATATTCAATCAATGAATTGAATATTCCTATATCTTTCACAAGATAAAATTTCTATCATTAATTTTTAATTCATATCGATTAAAATTTTCGAAATCAATTTGAAATAACGCAATTTTTCATATTTGTTTTTTATTCACTTATTCATAGTTTTGACAAAAAATAATTTCAATCCTAATTTACCCAAATTCAGAATAGATTGTTGTCGGGTAATCAAACTAATTGGCAGACAAATCCGTTCGGATAATCGTTCGGGAAGAACTAAATTTGTCAATATGTCATGAAACAACTAAAAATTAAACAATTTTTAAATATTATATAAAAAAATACGTATTTAGAGAATTATATTTAAAAAAATAAATCAATCACTAGAATCAATGAAAGTAAAATAATTAAATTTTTAAATACCATTCTAAATATAGGTTTCAGACTGCAAACATTATTATATATACCAATTTTAAATACATATATCAGATGAATTTACATTCAGACAAAAAAATAACCAAGTTATCGTTTCTTAAATCTTTAAAAAAATTTTTTTTTTTCCACGATTTCGTTTCTCCTATTTCCACCAAGCGCAGTGCTAATCGTTTTGTACCTTGCGGTGCATCTTCCTTCCAACACGGAACAAGTTTCGAGTGAAAGTTGACCCCTGCGAAACTTTCTACACACTACTCGCTACATGAATGCAATTTCGAAAGACCGTGATGATGTTCGATCGCGTGAAGGGAATCCTCGTCGTCGATTGTTTGTCATTAAAATCTCTGGCAACGCTCTCTTGATTACCGCTCGCGATTCCAGTACAGTATTTAACGAAACGCTTCCGTACCTCTTACGTGTACCGTGAAACTCGTGCTTTATCATTAGGAAGAAGTGAAAGAGCGAGTTGTCACGCGAAAGTCGCATGCGTTTCGATTGGACGCCGAACAAGAGCTTATTTCCATGTATCGAGTCAATTAAATGCTGTTTAATTAAACCTGTGCATCGAGCACAGATAGATACGCGACGTTTCAACCGATTTTTACGAAGTCATTGAACTTTCTGGACACTCTCCTCGTCGGCCTTGGAGAACCGTTACTCGTGACGCGTTTCGGACTCGAAACTTGTGTTCCAAATACTTTCCTTCGACTCGTCCTGAACGTGTATACAAGAAACAGACTTTCTAATCATTAAAAAAAAAAAAAAAAATATGTATTTAATTTCGTGAATATAATTTTCATGGAAATTTTGCTTTCATTCGTTACATATAATATTTGAAGAAAAAAATTTTTTAAGAAAAAAATTTATTAATCATCATCTAATAATTAGAGTGGTTTTACATGTCAAAGTTCAAAAAGCTTGATGAAAATATTTAAAGTTAGGTAAGGAAATAGATCCAATTTTGAAACTGCTCTCCTGTAAAAATTAGAAAATATGTATCATCGAGTTCCTTTCTCTAATATATAATTTATACACATACACTCGAAGCTTTCTAATTTATTCTTTCGTGAAAAATCATCATTTTTCTTATTGTATCCCATTTTCCTCGGTGATAATTCGTATAAATTATATCGATATTTTCTATAATCTGAAGAAAAGTAAGAAACGTTAATATTTGTCTGTTTTAAAAAATCGGCAATCCAAAAATTTAATTTTTCCAAATGTTCAAGGACACGTGTTATAAATATTTTATTGCCGTTTGAATGATACACGATAAATAATATATAGAGCGTGGCGGGGACTCTCACTTGAACTAATCGATTTAACATGCATAGAATTCGAAGCAGTCCTGATGCAACAACTTACGTGCTGAAGATTATACGATGGACTATCAAAGTGTGCAGCCAAGTATGAAATTATTTCACAACGTTCGATAGTGGAATGTTCAAAGGCCTTTTGTTGTACAAATCAGATCGATGGTAGAAAAAGAAAAAGAAAAGAAGAAAGTAAAGTTGTGACAAGAAAAAACACGCTAAGGAGGAGTCATCATTACTAATTGGAATCTAATACTCTTGTAATAAACGAAACTTGTTCAAACAATACAGATCGTTGCAACTAATGCATAATTAACAATGGAATACTATTAATTTAGTGAAATCGGCGAACCAATTAATTGTTGCCTAGTTGAATAATGAAATTTGATTCCGATTCCGTCTAATTTGGCTTTGTTACAAATTCAATTAATTAATTTGATTTTTCTTTCTTCTTTTCTTTTTTTACGTGAAATAATTTTATTTTCAATCATCTTACGTTTTTGAATTCACTTTCCTACGAATTTTAAATACATTTGATTTTTATTGATATTTTATTTAATTCGTAGATTGTATATTAATTTATTGAAAAAAATATCAAAATTAATCTGTTTCTAGAAGGACTGCTATTTTAATAAATGTAATATTGAGAATTCGTTTTTTTAAATTAGAAACATTTAAAATGATTTATTTATAATATTATGATTATTCAGATTAAGATTATAATATTCAGATTTGTTCGAGTCAACGAAGAGTTGAATAAACTCTAATGAACCGTGATTATATTTAAATTTTAAGTGGAAGAAACGAGGTTTTAGACTTTTTTGAAGAAACAATTTCAAAAACTCGCGAGAATTTAAACAAATATATTAATATATCTATGAATTTCGAATATATCAAAGTTGAAGCAACATTCAATTTTTAATCTCGGATAAAAATTTCAAAATTTAAATTCTTCGTGTAATTAATAATAATACATTCAAATTTATAAATATTGAACTTTAAGTTTCACGTACAGATATTGTAATTCAAACTTCATTTCGGAGGCAACGAATTAAGGTGGATGCAGTCGCACTTCCAGCCAAAGTGTACCGATTAAAAAGATACCATCTCGGAGAGAGATTCATTAATCACTCGAGCAGCCAAGTAAAAAGTCATGCGCGTTCTTAAGTGTCTCGATTCTCTGGTGTCTGGTCAAATTATTAACTCCGGTAAGCGTGAATTATTTCCACACGGATTTTTTTCTTTCTTTTATGGAAAATATAGCAGAAAAAATTTATTCAAGAAGTTTCTAATGTCTGTCAAGATATGATCGTATTCACAGTTGCATAAGTATATAGGTTTCTGAGAAACGAGATTGGAAACGATCATAGATAGCTAGAAATAGAATTGAGCAATTGTTTTTAATACAGTGGAAAAAGTAGATTC
Organism: Apis mellifera; assembly: GCF_003254395.2. Taxonomy (NCBI): domain Eukaryota; kingdom Metazoa; phylum Arthropoda; class Insecta; order Hymenoptera; family Apidae; genus Apis; species Apis mellifera. The sequence continues at coordinate 4,113,162 of NC_037643.1, forward strand.
GTTCTATTTAGATAGTAAAGTCATATGAATAATTAAATTCGATTATAGCAATATTAAAAATTTTAATCGGAATGTTTCTTTTTATTTTATGTGGACAAACTTATTTCACTCTTTTTTGATCAAACGATGAAAAGAATCGTTCAAATATTTGATATCTTTGCAATCAATGTAAGATTCATTTAGATGAAACTGGTATAATCCAATGTAGGAAAAAATCGCAAAATTATCTTATACGAAAAAATTAAAAGTCCGCGACGTATTTTACATATTATACGTTTCATTGTGTTTCTCTGTGATTATTTTCGACGTTGTAATAACGAAACGCCAGGACGCAAAAAAAAAAAAAAAAAAAAAAAACTCATTATGCAACTTCGTGGATCGGGGATTCGCGGAAGGAATTCGGCAAAAGATTTTAATTTCACCGCTCGAATCGTCCGTTTATTCCACAGGGGCAATATGAGAGTTCCGCTTTCAAACGGTGCTCGCGTGATTAGTCCGTCCGCATGAAAAATAACGGGAACGCAACGAATTTCAAAAGTGGTTATCGTTGTTTTTGTTATTACACCGAGAGAATCGTGATATTCGTTTCGAATAATTACGAGCGTGCAATGGAGTTTTTAAACTTTTAATAAATTATACGAGATTTGGATCAATCTAAATTAAACCTCTCGATTCGTAATTCATAAACCAATGTATTTGTATGCAAAATTAAAATCGACATACGAGATACGATTTATAGAATGATTGGTAAAAATTCAGAGCTTCTCTCTGGCTTCTCTCTTCTCTCTCTGAAACAATAAATGTTTAGCATAATACCGCATTTAAGTATCGTTTCGCGACACTATGATAACAAACGCGCCATTGACGCGCGGTCCTCTCTCTCAATTCACCGGAATTGCGACACGTTCATACTCGACTGGCGCGCTCGAGCGACGACGACCGAGAAATTATATCTACAATTCCATCAAGGTCGCATTAAACATTCGACGCGCCGGCAGATGCCGGCAATTATGAGTAAATGCGAATTAATCGGGGCGGAAAGTGCATCGGGCCACGATCGCGGTCGAAATTAGCCGTGAGAGTCGCGTGTTGCGCGGGCGTCGTGGAAAACGGGGGAAGCTCTCTTGACCGAGTCGGAAGTAGCCGATTGTTCGGCTAGGAATGCCAAACGTTGGCCCGAAACTTTCCGTAGGAATTTGAAACGTATTCGGTACACGTCCAATTCCCTCTGACATCCGGTACACGGAGTTCAGCCATCGACGTTATCGATAACGGATGAGAAGCTTTGCCCCCACACCGCAAACTCCATTACTATGGTTAGCCTCCCTAAAATTAACTGGCGAAATTAGCGATCCAAATAGATCCGCATTCCCGCGGGGCACCGCACAAATTTCAAAGCTCGCGCACTCTCAAGAATTACAACGGATCGATATGATCCTTTTTCGTGATCCCATTTTTATGATCCTACTATCGGACGTTTTACCGCTGCTGCCTCTGGCTGTAAAAAATTGGGATTGTAAAATTCGTAATATTTTTTTTTCTTTTTCTTAATTTTAAATTTTAACATTTAATAATAATTTTTATTATTTACTGAAGTATATAACATGTTATATATAAATTATAGAGATATACATTAATAATGTATAAAATAATAAAATTTGCGATTAAATTTCGTTCAGGAATTGTAAATTTTTCTAAAAATATAAAAAATATTGAAAATTGTGATGTCAGTTTTAATTGTTCGGTCAGGGGTTAAAACTATCCTTTTATAAAACTCAAATATACATATTTATATATCAATATTTATAATCAATATTAATTTTTCCAAAAACATTTCAAATTTTCAATAATTAACGAAACAAACAAATTTTTGCAATGGAAATAATACGATAGTATAATAAATATAATATATTAGTAAACTAGCTATTTGTTAACTTCAAATGACCAATTTACGTATTTAGCATTACAGCAATTATTAGCAATAATAGTCGAGGTATTTGGCTTGCATCAACTGAGATTCTATTCTCTTTAAGTTTAATTAATACGATTTCCAGAGATCGCGTACTATTCAACCACTGATATCTCATACTACCCTTCCACGAATAATGCCAATCTCGATAACATACCATTTAAACTGCAAAATCAATTATCATAAATATTCGATCATTTGCAGATGAAAAAAAAAGAAATTCGTGCAACATTTTCTATAAATAACGAAATATTATATTTCAAAAATTTCTTTTTATTTTCAACGATATATTCTTATGATATAAAATTATTATTTTTCAATTCTGTTCGCCGAATATTGCCAAGAAAAATGTGTAAATCGGTCGAAAAATGTTCCATATTCCAAAACGAAAATCCCTCGGGCGTATATCGAAATAACGTACGTACCTCGTATTGGAAATCTTGGTAGCCGAGCAGTCGTCCATATTACAAGAGTGATACGTTTAACGTAGATATCTTCTTTGAAAAGCCGCGGAATTCGTCGTCGATGGAAAACTGATCGATCAGGTTTAAAAATACGAATACGTGTCGAAAGTACGGAAAGTTATATATCGACGTTGTATCATTGACACCTTTGAATGCCCCGTAACGCGATTCAGGCTTAACACTGTCTGCCGAACACGCTTAACAGTTGTCAACGCGTTGACATCCAAATATTTCGATTGGACTGACGATAAAGTCGATAAGCCGGTTTTCAACGAAAATTCCGCGATACGCGTTCATTCCCGAGATAGAGAAACAGAGAGGAATATTTTCGATAAGGAATCGAAATCGCGAGGATCTATACTTCCGTAATCTAAAGTTGCGAGCCAAAACTTTCTTATTGAATCGGTTTAAAAAATCGTTGGGAATTCGAGTATTAACTTGGTTTGCATTTCTCGGTTTGCAAAACTGCATTTCGTTGCATCGATTTTTCACAGTTGGCTATTGAGCGAGTGTAACGCTTTGCAGATAAGATAGAGTCTGTGAGTCTGCATAGATAAGAAGAGTCTTATGTAATTAAAAACCTGAATTGTCTTATTTTTTTTTTCTTTTTCTTTTGTGTGCTATATATTTCTAGTTCTTATTCAATTTTTAAAATGTAAAGCATTTTTGCATTTGTTTAATTTATATTCTTATTTAAACGAAACGTCTATCTATGCCTCCTCTGTTTGACGTGTATTATAAATTTTATTTTTTACGCGACATAGAAAAATTTGTAGATATAATGTAATAGCAATCGTAATAGACAAGCGTATTTTTTTTATATTAAAAATGTAAAGGAAGAAGGATAATTTTTAATATCAGTCGTAACGTTCCTCGCGTCTTTGACGCGCAATTCTGCATTCAGATGATTGCTAATGTGTAACCTTCGAATGAACAATCAGGAACGTGGCATCAAACGGTGTTTCCCTTAACCCAAAGACGAGGATACCAGTTTAGTTATCTCCGGCATTCAAACTGGTTGAAGCTCGCGTTACGTGCGCTCCCGCTTTCGAGCTTTGCTGTCGAAACTACGCGCGTTTAACCGACTACCAATCGGTAGAAACTGTTATTAAGCTCGCCCCATTTGCCGTTTAAGGGTTCATGAGATCAGGCTTTTGCGGCTATTCTCGCGTTCATCATCGTTTCACTTTCGAATACAAGTATTATCGATCGCAAAGAAAGTCGAACGTCATCGATGTATATCTCGATTCGTCATCATTTCTTCTACGAAATATTTTTGCGTGGAGATTAAAGATTCATTGTCCTGATTTTTTAAATTATTTTGCAAAGAAAATGTATATCTTTAAAGATTCTTCAAGCTTCTATTTACTAAACTCTTCTTAAAAACTAAACTAATTAATTCTTTTTAACTTTGACACATTTTGAATTTCAAATGCTAAGATACATTTAACTAATTTTTAACTTTTCGCGTTTTTTTTAATTATATTTGTAATTTATTTTATTTCTTTCATTAAATTTCATAAAGATCGTGTTTATTGCCTAAAGAATCGAAAATAATTTTAGATATATTCGCAATAATGTAGGAAAATGAAACGAAATGTGAAAGCATGCATACAAGCTATCAATCGATATAAAAAAAGTTAAATATGTATAAGGAATACTGCATCGAATTTGGCATCAACACTTGAAACGTGAAAAATTTAGCTGTGTAGCGCGCGATTGCGGATGGGACGTGATGCGAGAAACTCGCTATAATTCACGGTGAATACATGGAAGGAAAAGAAACATAAGATAGCGATGTCGCAGAAAATAGGCAAATAAAATTCACAAACATAAGACACGCGGTGTACGTAACGTATACACAGTTGGTTACATATATATCAGTGGGTATGACACAGATAGGAGTGAACTAATCTGACAGGATACAGACAAGAATAACTGCATGCGATACCAAACTGCACCAATCAAACAAGCTACACAACATGGGATCCACGATACACCGGATTCGATAAAAATACAACCAGATTACAAACAATATCGTAACCATAAAGTGACAAGGATTTTATTAAAAAATAATAAAGATAATACTACTCGAAGATAATAAAAATCGAAGATTTTGAAACTGCATATATATATCTAATATAAAGTTATATTCCTTACATTTTTGACTGAGAAAAAAATACATATTTTTAACTATCTAGGAACAATTAATAATCAACAATTAATACGTACTTTAAAAATATATATTTCTGTATTATTTCAAATTATTATTTATTTTTCGTTTAAAATATTTGGCCACACTCTTCTACCGATATAAATCGATAAAATTATTGCGTGTCGCGTTTTATTCTCCCATTTTAAATACGATTCTTCGTATTAAATTTCACGGTTACCGCTCGATATTTCGAATAAACAGAACAAATCGACTTATTTGCGTTTCCGTTGCTATCGATGGCGATGGGGCAACACTGGAGTCTCGCTAAATCGAACGGTATGCAGCCAGCTATACGTATGTACTTATAGTAACGGCGACGTGACACGAATACGAAAATTCCTTTGCCCGGAGAGAATTCCGCCTCAACGATACGTCCTTACTTCTCTGCGGAGATTCAAGTAGAGACGAGCAATGGCCTGCGAACCGTTATTATTTGCCTAATGCCGCCCCTCGCTTCTCTAACGACGAGAAAATAAACGATAACAGCGCTACTTCAGAATCTGTTTGCCATGTAATTTGCAAAGCGGATGCTTTATGCGAGGAAAGGAGCAGAAGGAGGGATGGAATCTGTTGATCCGATTCTAACAAGACTTGTAGACAAGACACAATGCGTTTCGATGTTTGCGCGCTACGATTTACATTGCCGTGCTTTGAGACTTTAATCTTTTCATGAAAAATAGATATTTTTCTTGGCGATATCAAAGGAGTAACGAGATTGAAAATATCCTTTTTATTCTTCATTAATTTTAACTATATCCAATGGATTATACAATGGATTTCTCTTCCCCCCTTTTATACATCTTCGTCTTCACGTTTTGTTTACCGTTTCGCTTTTTAAATTCCATACGCGCCCAATGACAATTCAGATCTGTCATATCTATTCTCGTCGTTTGCGCAACCAAAGAACCGTACAATCATTTGCTTTGCTCGATCGTATTGGATTAATTATTATCATCTTGATATATTACTAATTGAATAAAACAATATACATTTATAGTCAGTCTCGAGTGCAATGACTTTGATTACAATTACTTTTTTGACTGTATACATTTCCAACGTAAACTTAAATTACTCAATGAATAAGCTCGACCGAGATCTTTTCAATTATAGAATCGATCCTCCGAAATCTTCTCACAGAATATATTCTGTATTATGCCACGCTCTCGAACTCTGGAGGAGCAAACTTTTACCTAATATAATCATAATCATTCTAAGTTTCTATCCGAACAAATAATCCGTTGTTTGCGCGCCGGAAGAATTCGTCTCGAGCAATACACGGGACGTCTGTCGCGTGGCAAGGTAATTAATTTTGCCGCGCTTTTATGCGGGAACGGGCGCGGGAATTTTCAAGTTAGAAAACCGCGCCCGCGTCGGATTAAACGAACCGGCTCCATGTTTGTTTCTCGATCGTTCGTTCAATTCGCGCCGTGCGTTGTATAATCCACGAACCGAGTTACGTGGATCCCGGGCTTATCGCTCCAGGATTTCCATTCTGTCTCATTATTAATTTCCATGCGTTAAGCAGCCACGGTTGGGATTAGTTGGGGGACTGTCGTTGTACGAGGCAACGAAACTACCGCATTTCTATGGAGCTCCATTGATTTCGCGATGTAATTATTCTTGGGGGAACGCACACCGGTGCCTGTTAACAACGATTCCAGCCAACTTTTCGCACGTTTGTTCCACCCTTTCTCGTAACTCGTATTCCGCCGATCATCTGCCTTTGTTCAAAGATTTATTATTATCATTTAGTAATAAAATAAAATAGAATGAAACAGGAATTTTTTAAAAGGGAGGAAAGGGGAGAAGAAACGATCGAAGAATATTTCTAGAGATAATTTAAAATGGAATATATATAGTTCGACGATAAATTTTAAACGTAAATACGAAAATTTAGTTTCATTTTCACCTCTCGTTTCTATCCGGAATGAATATAAATAAGCACAACAGAACCTCCATTTCACTCGGAGATCGTTTCCACGCGCAATGAAAGTTGTGTACTCCACTTTCGCCGCAGCTTTCCTCCGTGTTTATCTCCCCGACAGGAATAATACGCCCGTACACGTTGGAAATAAAATTAAAAGAAAAAAGGGGAGAGGGGAGAGGGGAAGAACAAGGCAGAAATAGGTTGATAAATCTCTCTCGTTAATATTTCTTCCGAATAACCGGGTCTCCGGAAATATTACACCCTATTTCTCTCAGGATCAACCGATATTTTTACTCGTAACTCGAGAACGAGCTTATTATCCGGCAACGGTGTATCCCACCGAAAATAAAAAGTTCAACTTTGCTCTGGTTCTCGCCTTCGGTTCCGGTTCGTAAGTTCGTTAACGGTGGACGAAAATTTCGCGGAGAAAGGGAAGAATTTTTCTTCTTATTTTGAAAACGTACGAGGTGAAATTAAGTCAAGGCGCACGCGATCGAAAAACTTTCCTCTTCTCCCCTTCGATTTAACGCGATCGTACGCGATACTCTTCCCGGAGGATCGACGATGGAGTATCTCTCTTTCTCTCTTTCGTTCGACTTGGAAAGTTTCAAAAGGTCCGGATCCCGCCACAAATCACATAATTTATATGCATGAAGTCGGAATGTAGACGCGTCGCGATGGCACGGCCGAAGTCACGGCTCCGAGATTCCTGCGCAAATTCAGTTTCTGCCCGAGCCTCGTGACCCGTTCATGCAAAACGTACGACCACGCACACGGTTCAACGTTTCGGTTCGGCCCTCCCCCACTGGTTCCGCTGGTTTAAACTTGTGGACGATTCGATGGAGAGCGGCTGGATTCTCTCGCGTTTCTTCCCTCGTTAAAGTGAAAGAGGTCGTCGAGGTGCACGAGAGCGGCGAGGAGAAATTCGAGGGAATTAACTCGGTGTTCTTCGAGGGATTATGAATTCGAATTCGAATAGGATGTGATAATAATTACGATGTATTGTATTCATTGTTCGCTGTATTCTTCTATTTTGGAAAAGGAAGGATGTTTATGGAGAGATACATTTTATTCGATTCGTTTTATTCTCTTTTCAATTTCGTTACTTTCAAATTTAAGTAATTATCTCATTTCGGCAATCATTTAGAGCTCGTTCTTCTTCTCAGGAATCGTAAGATTCTCAAAATGATATTCTTCTTTAAATCCACGTTTAAACGTGAGTATTATTTACGAAACTCGTTGGAAAATGGCACGTTTTGTCGAATCGAAACGGGAAAGCGAATTTTCCATTTTCAAGCATGGCGTTAAAACTCGACGAAATCCATGAATTACTGCGGAAAGATGCGCGTGCAAAATTGCGAGAATTGTAATTGGAACGAGTTTATTCGCGATATAGTGATACGCGATTGAAGAAGGAGGATGGTAAGGATTGATCGCGTGAACGTGACGAACGAATTTAATTTAATATTGGATTCGAGAGTCGAGATCCATACTGTTCGATGTGCAATTTGAAACGATCGGTACACGTAGATTGGCAAATAAAAAAGTGCTATTTCCGGGGATTAGAATCTAGACAGGTAGCGTGCTTGGTTTCATGGTAGTCATAATTCAATATTTGAAAGACTAATTTTTATTTTTCTCTTGATCGTCATTTCTCTTGTTTATTCAGAGTGATTGAAAAACTTGAATTCTAGTATGAAATATTTTCAACAATGTGAATGGATTATACGCATGAAATTTATTTACATTCGATAATTTGTCTAGTCTTCTCGTCGAGTATTATTAAATAAATCGTCAAATAAATCGTGTTTTCACTTCCGAATAAGTAATAAATTTTAAAATTGAAAGTTGTTATTGCCTCCGTCAATATTTTTCGTCGATGAAAGCTGTGGAATTAATTGACAGTTCATTGTTGTTCAATTTATCGATAATAAAGTCTAATTTGAAACACGTCATTTTCTTGTTCAATGTTTTTCATGATATTTTTTAAATTAAATTGCCTTTGTTGTAAATTTTGTTTATTAAAATTTCCAAATTAATTCGTAAATTTGTTTAATATTCAATATGCTTAATAATATTTAATAATCCATAAATCTGTAAAAACATTTTTTAATGGAATGTAAATCATCACCATCGCAAAAAAAAAATAAAATAAAATAAAATAATTTGGAATAATTTTTACCAATATTATTAAATACAATAAAACATTTTGCATCAATGTTTCTGATGCAATATTTCAAAATTTCTTACACATTATAATAAAATATTAATGTACAATATAAAATCCATATAAACAGTTAAAATATCTTTTTCGCTCCTTTATTATTTCAATGTTAAAATGAAAGATTAAATAATCTTTACATACATTCTTTCTACTTAAAAATGGAATAATATTCCAATCAATACTTTTAAATTAATATACTCGAAAGAAAAACGGGACGACGGGCAAACTTTCCTTCGATAACTATAACTATAAACGAGATCAAATTAAAGTTCAGCGTAAAAACCCTTTCACCTCTGTATCGTAGCTCATCATTTCAACGCACTTCTCAAAGAATGCACTCAACACGAGTGTCAATTGAAAACTCGAGGGAAAAACTCGAAGAGATCCCATCACCGTTCCGTAAAATTCTAAAAAACAAGTCGAGTGTGCAGCAACGAGTGACACTCGTGCACCTAATTTTCGCGTAAAATTCGCAAACCTCGTTAATCGGTAGGATGGATTTCTTGGCGAGCGAGGGCAGCGGAGCGTTAGCGAGTTACGAGATACACATGTAACTTTGGAGAACGTCGGTGGCAGCAGCGTTGGCTTGCTCCTGGTGCAAGAAGAGGAGACGTATTGCGATGCTCGAATCCGCTTGGCTGCTGCTGTGACACGGCTGGCAAACGAAGAAAGTAGGGCGGCGAGAGCAGCGTGAAAGAGAAAAGGGTGGAATAACGGAACAGATAGGAGAAAAGAGACGTGCATACAGGGTTAGATGCATCATAACGATATCTGTTGCGTGGAAGAAGAAGAAGAAGAAGAAGAAGAAGAAGAAGGAAACAATGAAAGAGTGAGAAGATATCAAAGAAACTTTAAAGAGAAAAAGAGGATTATGTTCGAGGAAGAGGGTTGAAAAAGGGTTGAAGGAAGTTCAGTAGGATGTTGCGTGAGGTTACGTGCAAATGGGTAAGTAGGGAGGGGGATGGTTGAGGAATGAGTGGACAGGTAAAGGAAAATTAATTACTACGTCGACAGGAAAATTGACAGGATTGTTAACGAAGACAAACGTCAACGTAGCTTGTTATAAAAGTTGCACGATGAAAGATGAAACTTTTAAAAGTAACAGGAAGAATTATGAGAGCGATGATCTTTCAACTCGTGTGATGGAATGAAATTCGATTTTTTTTCTTTTTGGTTCTTTAAATGTAATATTCTATCCCCTGATACGTTTATTTCTTCGTTAAAGTTTTTAGAGAGCTTTCTCTCTTTTGAGAAAAATTCTGCGCTGTTTTCTTTCTATGATTTCATTTCCAACTGCATTTGACTTTTTATCTTTTGATACCGAGAGAGAGACGCGTTTCTGTCGACGTTCTTTCACGAATCTTTGTTTCTAATACCTCGTTTGCAACAAGATTTTTCCTGTTTATTAAAAGAGGTGAAACAGTGTTGTGTGAAATTATTTTGAATATTATTATTTCTCGAATAATTAACTATGTCATATTAATTTTATTTATGGGAAAACTATTGAAGAAGAAAATTATTCTGATATTGTTCTTTTTCCTTTTTCATTTTTGATTTGTATGAATTTTAGAGTTTATATTAATTATATTATAGTTCATAATCACGAATTCAAAAATTTAAATAGTTTATTTCATATTATGATAAATTTTTCATTAAATACTTCAACCTCAAATATAATTAAAACACTACGATAACGAAACTATGTTAACGTTCATTATAAATTTTGGAGCAAAGTCGAAAACTCTTCATTAAGAAGATAAGAGATATAAATTTATCAGTCGATACGATTACTTATTTAAAGAAACCTTTAAAAAATACAATTAATATAATATAACTACTCCAATTTTTGGATACTTTTCTGGGTTTCTCTGGTAGAGAACCAATAAATTCCGCCGCGAAGACCAAATTTCAAAGTGACCCAGATAGTAGTGAGGATGCAACGAGGCAAGAGAGTTTATCACAAGAGAGTCGAAAGGCTCTGTTGGATATCGCGAGGAAAGAGAAAAGAAGCGCGAATGGTTTGCAAAAAGAAGGACGCGGTGGGTTCTATGTTCGAAGAAAGAGAGAGCCGGGATGGAAGAAGGTTTCGTCTGTTGACGAAGCCGACACGCGTGTTAGGAAAGAAAGGTCGACGCTAGAGTACTCCGAATCGTGGATCGGAGTCGCGACGAGGATGGAATAAGGAAGAGACTGGACGACATAGCGTGGACGAGCGAGAAGGAAAAAAGTTGGAGAGAAAACGAGACGGAAGGGGGAGAAGGAGATGCGAGGACTGGAACGCGGGAGCGAAAGAGGGAGAAGGAAAGGAAAGAAAAATGTAAGGAGAGCGAAAGAGAAGGAACGAAAAGGGGAAAAGAGGCCGAGGCAGAGACCTACATATTTCGCGGGGCCAATGAGACGGCGCAATGTGGCGGCACGGTGCTCGTCTGATCTCGGAACGAAGTACAGCGCAGCCAGCCGGCAGAGGGAGAGGGAAGCGAAGGTAGCTCGGCCGAATAGAGCGCTACTCCGTTTCAGTTGCTCACGAGCATTCGCCAGTGAACGAGCTGAATCATGGCTGTCCGTTTCGTAAATAACAACGCGGGTGTCGTGCTCGCGATGTGTCGTACGGTGCTTCTCGTGTTCATTGCCGTTCTTGTTCTTGCAAGCGCTGATCAAAACCAATCGGGACTGAAAGTCGAGAAATTGTACGTGCCGGAGGTATGCGATGCCAAGTCAAAAATTGGTGACCAGCTGACGATGCATTATACCGGCACACTTGTCGATGGCACAAAATTCGACTCAAGGTTAGTGACGTTTTATTAAATTATACTTATATCGGAGAAACAATCATCTCTTTTCGCATTTCACGTGTGATGGAATATAAGATTTTGTTTGTTTATTCTGTCGTGTCCCGTTAAGAGGTTAAGTTCGATGTTAGTGGTACACGTGTCACGGAATGGAATGTTGCCTATTGCGTGGCCAACGTGTTTGTGCTCGAACACGGTTTTTTTTTTTTTATTCGATATGCCGCTTGTCGAACAGTCAAAGAGCTCTCTTTTCACTGAATAAATATGCGTTTTATATGCGTTAAACTTCTGGTTTCGGAGCAATGGTTCGAGGAACTGGCGTTCCAGATTCAAACGTTATTTTCATGTAGGTTGCGATGATGTCAACGATGTGAGATTCGTTCATAAATTAGAAACGGCCATTTTTAATTTTTCGTTTGACGAAATCAGATTAGGTTGGTTTCAAATTCAAATTATTTTTCCATGTTTAAATCAATATTTTAATGAAATTAAGAAAATAGAGTCGGATATAGGGAATCGGAATAGGGAATTATAATATTAATATGAATATTAAAAATTGATTATTATAATATTGAAAGTAGATACATATAAAGATAAATGTTGAAAAAAATATATATCGATATAACGGGATTCATAGGATAATTTCTTTGAGAATATTAAATTTTCATGTCATCATTTTTCTCTAGTCCATCTGCAATTAATTATACTTTCATCAAGATTCTTATTATCATTGTGATATTTATCATAATATCATTTATATGTAATATTTATATATTTATATATAATCTAATGATTGTAATACTTTATTTAATATTAAAATACTCTTTCAAAATTATCTTTCTATATTATTAATAAATGAAAGTATAGTTGATAGGAAAAATATAATGAATATTCTTTTTCTATATTATCTTTCGAGTTTGAATATCTATTGTACAGCTAATATCGATAATTTAATTATTTTCTATAAAATATTATAGTTATTAAATGCACAGTTTTAAGGATCCTACGGTATATTGTTAAATATATCTTCAAGAATATTCCTTATATTAATATGAACTTGCATCATACATTTTATATTTGGAATTGCCTCGTTTCCTGTTTGAAAACTTTCTATAATCGATCAACTTGCTCTCTTAAAATTCGATAACTCGTAGATTTTCAATTTCTGTATATTTATATCTGAGAATTCTGAACGAGATTAATTAGATTTGTACATTTCAAAAGTATATTTTCATAATCGAAATTAGTTCCTATAGGTTTATAATAGTATCAACGTGGCTCGTTGTGGATCTTTATTATCTTTGAGCGGGAAACTTTATATATCGATGATTCATTCGGACATGAAACGTGCTTTCACGCGATTGGATCGTGTATGGTCTGCCAACGCGATCGCTGTATACCATAAATAGATGATCCAATCAGTGATCTGTTAATGTTCGTGCAAAGTTTTTACTTTTAATTCGTTGGTTACTATTTATGGTATTATTGACGATCAAAGTAATTTACAACAGGTTAATTTTCCATAAAAATCGAATTATTCAAATATATCCAGTTATATCCAGCACATGCAAAAAAGTTTTTATACATTTTGTAGAGAAAATAATATAGGCGGTATAAGCATAAAGTATAGGCATATTATTTAGGTCGTATAATAACATAAGTAATATATAAAATAGTTTTCAAATCATAGGCATAGCAAATGGAGCACGTATCCATCTCCTTAACATTTTGTACTATCTTAGATAGAATCTTTTATATAATCTTTATTGTGAATATGTGTCAAAAAAGTATTATAATTGCGTAAGGAATAAATTTAGTAATTCTTAAAATTATTTTTTACACTAATTAAAAATTAAAGAAAAATTTAAAATTAACTTTTCCTTTAAATTTAATGTTTGTATCTTTGATCTTTAATCTTCTTACCATAGAATTAATCTTGCAGTAAAATTATATAGAATTTTCTTTTTAAAACTTTTATGAGTAGCTATATAGTGTATAGATATATGGAAATATTATTTCATATTATTTTCGAAAATTATAAATTAAATTACATCTGCAAATTTTATCCATTAATATAATTAATACGCGAGAATAAAATACACATACAATTACGTCACGATACAATTACCGTAGTGCAACACACAATTTTATAATAAACTTTTAAATTTAATTCATTAAATTCAAACAAACAGAATTAAACAGAGGTAAGGATATTTAAGGATATTTAAAAATCACACATCATTATCACATGAAAATACAATGCAAGTAAATATTAATTAAACATAATGTTCTGACGAATGATGTTGCTAATATCACAACGGGATTTCTGCATCTGTTTTGTTTTTCTTTCTTCTTCTTCTTTCCACGTATACTTTACTTTGAGAATCAGTGGCAAAAGTTAATTACGCTACGAAAGCGCGATTCCGTTATGATAATGCGAAAACAGGTAGGTTCCCACCGTTTAAAATAGAATCGTGGGCTCATTATCGGTAACGAGAAATCACGAGGCGAATTGTGGCCTCTCGTCCCTGTCAGAAATCAGATTTGACAACCGGTTTACTTACGTGCCCCTCTGTCTGCTCCACGAAGTCGTTCGCCAGAATTAATTGCTCCTCGATCCAGAGGTGACAAACTCTCGACCCGATTGATCGATGACGATTTTCGCGGCCTAGTGATATCTATACGATTCTTGCATTTGAATGTATTTTAGTAAAAGTTTAATAGAATTAGAGAATAAAGTTCTTTTGGAGTAAGGAGTGAGTAAGTTCTACTTTTTGATTAGTTTGTCCAACTATGGAGAAAAGTAATTATTAAAGAATATTAGTTAGTCGATGTAAACTTTCATTAGCATTTTGAGAAATAAAAACGTTTATTGTTTTTGTAAATTTTGTTTAATTTAAATATATATTTTTTTGCATTAATGAAGATATTAATTGTTTTGTTAATACTTTTAGCAAAGTATTGTATGTCTATATTTGGCTTTAAAAAATTTTTATAATTATTCAACAGAGAAAAATCTTGTTTTACGTTTATTTGAGATTATTTTGCCTTTCTCCATAATTGGGCAATGATACAAATGATAGCTATAAATATATATTTTTGAGAAAACAAGATTTATCGTTCACTTCGTTCGATGATAGATTATTTTTTTCGTTTCTATCCTTGAGATATGAGGACTATTAATATCAAAGGGATAACCTCTAGAGACTGTGAAAAAAGAAACGAAGGATTAATCTTGGAAAAGATAATACCGACTACTCGTTTTATTTCATCTGGTATTTTCTCGGAGTAGTTTATTAGATTAATTGAAAGCTTTATATTCGATTATATATGTTATTTGATTAGTAAGCAAATTTCAAATTAAATTTCTTTTTGTAAACTTTTTGTAAATGACAGGTATATGTTTCCATCAATCAATCAATACAAAAAAATTTATAGATTTATACATTTTGTTTCAATAATTTTTATTATGTTTCTTATGTAAATATTTCAATAATGTCGATTTCATTTAAAGAAAATTTAATATCTCTAATAAATAAAAACATATTTTACATAATATTTTAATTCAAAATTATAGAGGTGTTTTGTTAATTCTTATATTTAAATTTTATTAATACAAGCACGACAAATAATAATCAAAGATAATCATTGAATCGTTAACAAATACTCGTTATCAGAAATTTGTATTGATTAGAGAAAGAAATATTTCTTTCACGATCGATTGAACGTCAAGCTTGTAGAAAAATATCGGTTTCGATATTAGCGAAATTTCCACTATTTCCATATTGGGAGATATTATTTTTCCGTACAATTTATTCACGCAGGCGTACATCGCAAAGCAGCTCTTTGTGATTCAAATTCGATATTACAAGCGAAGATTGGCGTCGAACTCCTTTGAGCTTTACAATAACTCGCGAAATTGTATCGCGACTGGATAAATCGTGTTGCCGGTTTTCCCCTGTTTTCATAATCGTTCTCTCGGTTTCGAAATCATCGTTTGTTAAAAGTTTGCATCTCCTCGCGGAGACTCGTCGTTATGAACGTTTCCATTTCTTTCTTCACAGTTGTTATGACGGCTTCGAACTTGCTTTGATGCTCATATTAATTAAAACGTAAAGAAATGTGCACGTCAACCAGACGAATTTCCCTTTGTACCTGTGATACAGATACTTTTCTGCATGTGGCATATAGCTTTTCGCGTTCAACTTTCTTTGCTTCGTTTCACGTTGTAATTTCGAATGCTTATGACAGAATAGTACGCGAGATGTAGACTTTTGTTGGGTAAAAATGAAAAATTTTTCCGTATTTTTTATTTTTTCTAGTAGCATACGTGATAGGATCGTGATTGTTTATGATGTATCAAAATTAATAATCGATTGATCGAAATATTTTTAAATGCTTCAGAGATATCTTTTTATGCAATAATATAATAATTAGTTTAATAATAATAATGATAATAAACTTTGTTATACAATTTAGATTAGGAAGCATGATCGAAGAAAGATAAATTAGATAGATAGGATAGAAAAATGTTTATGTATTATCTTTTAAATATCTATCTTTCATTAATATTTGATAAAAAAATTTTAGAAAGTTGATGCTCAATTTTTTTTCTAAAATAAAATTTATCTGCTCGTGTTTTCTCAAGTTCTTTTGTAATTAGAATAAATTAAAAAAGAAATAATGACGTTCGACCAAAAATAGCCGCGTTACCACGTCTATATTATTTCGTGTGGCCGTTATTGGTACCGTTAATCGTGAAGCCAACAGACTATGCCAGGAAAAGTTAATATCACGTTTGGGGGTTATGAGAAACGATGAACTATCTCGGTGTCATAAATAAAATATAATGTTTCCATTATAATATATTATTTGTTTTTTAAATACAAAAAATTCCATTTGATATTTTAACTTGTTTTTTAATTCAAATACATAAATGTAAAAAAAAAAAAAAACAGAATTGGAAACGAGAAATGTGTATTTGTTATCAAGTTTTTTAAAAAAAATTGTATCGTAATAATCTTTTAAAGCTTAGTATTAAA
The DNA here is from genome assembly GCF_003254395.2 of Apis mellifera. Taxonomy (NCBI): domain Eukaryota; kingdom Metazoa; phylum Arthropoda; class Insecta; order Hymenoptera; family Apidae; genus Apis; species Apis mellifera. The sequence continues at coordinate 4,129,792 of NC_037643.1, forward strand.
AAATATGAAAAGAGAAAGTTATTTAACGGCGAGATTTGAATGTCTGTGCTCATTCGAAGCCTGAATTAATCCATCGATACACTCTGTTCAATACGTATTGCTCACATTTCCGTCATGATATATACTCGCTAAAACAAGAAGAGAAAATCTGAGTTCTATGAATGAAAAGTTTATATGGAACATATGTCGTATTTTTGTTCATGGATTAATTCGACACGTCGACAAAGTGTTGTTTACCTGTTCCTCGAACAATGTTGCTAACTGCCATAGAAAAATTGGATCCACGTTTCAAAAACCTTTTCAACCGATCTGTGAATTCTATCTGGTATTGTACTTATTTTTACTCGTAAACAACGGTTAACGAAAAGTGGGAAAAAGATTGGCTGTCGTTGAATCGAATGCAGAGCGATTCGTGAATCTGCAACAATATTTCGATCTTTTTATCAATGATTCAATGGAATAAGTGAAACGTGTATGGAAAAAGTGTAAACGAAAGGAGCGTATAAAGCTTTTTAATATTGGAAGATTAAACGAATATTTAACATTGTTTTCGATGATGAGAAATATTAGATGTGGAGATAAATTGAGTTTAAATTTGGAATCCATTTATTGATACACAATTATAATTATAATTTGTAACATTTTTTTCAAATCGAAACACAATTTAATTTATAGGAAATATATCGTGATATAATTTTATTGATTGTTTTAAAATAATTGAATATTTCCAATAATTATTTTAACACATATTTCCTATAACTATTATGACAAATTTAAATTCGCATAAAAAATCATACATAATATAATTATTCATATTGATCTATAATAAATTGTTAATATATGAATACAAAGTATATTTAGTATAAAATTTTTGTGCACATCATTCATATATATCTAATGGAAATATTCAAATCCATATTTACGTTCAATCTGCATTTTAACAAAACAAATCAATATAGAAATAGGAAAAGAAAAAATAGCTTAGACATAGAATTAAAAGTAAAGAATGATGCAAAATTGGAGTATAATGGCTCGAAAGCGATGAAAGTAAGAAGTACCCAATCTTTGCCAGAATTCATAATGTTCCGGGCAAAGACTTGTATACATTCGCAGTACAAATTTGAATTTCATTTATCTCCATAAAACATCAACTGTCGTGTGCTAGTCTTCTAGTCTTCGTAATCCATACATGTACAGCTATAAACTCGCGCAAGCAATTTTCTGCCTTGTTAATTCCCTAATTACGCGTGGCGATTAAACTTCCTTTTTGGGAGCAACGTTCGCCAAACGAAATTGCCAACCTCACCAACGATTTTGACGGGGTCACTGATTAAAGCATCAACTTTTCCAATCTTTAACGACGCGTTTAAACCGCCCCGACGAATCGCGAGCATCTTCGACTTAGTTAATTGCAAGTATCGAACAATGCGGAGGAAGGTATCCATACTAATTCATTGCTTCCATGAAAATAAAGTTCTGAATCTCATTAATATTAGGATTTCAAGTAATGACATGGTATTTTGATTTTATTTTGACAATTATTGTGCAGGAGTTTGATTTCTTTGGATGTAACATAAAATAATTGGATTAAAATTATGGATATTTGTTTTAGAATGTTTTTGTTTAATGCGATTTCTTTCACGTTCAATCTAAGAAATGTATTTCTTTCAAAATTTGTATTATTATTGGTTTTTTTTTTTATTCTCATCCAAGTCAAATTGTTTAAAGAATTTAATAGCATATATATATATATGTATGAATAATTTTTATTCTTTATTCTTGCACGATTTTTCCAAATGTCCAGAACTTTTCCTTTAATATCAACTAATATAATAATATATTTACAAATATCTTATTAAATAAATTCCAGGCATTTTCATAGATTCATAATATAATTGCCTAACCATGTACGTGTACATTAGTAATTGATGAAATTCGTAAAAATTAAATTTCATTAAAATTTCATAAAAAACTAGTCCTCTTTTCAAAAAAAAAAAAAAAAAGAAAAACACAATTGGATCGTTTCTGTTTCGCGAATCGTAATAGAAAGGCTGCGATAGACGAGTTGGTGCGATGATTAAAAGCTTTGGGAAACTTTCATCCTGGATATGCTCTTTGCCTGTCGATTACTATTCATCCCATACCTCTTCTTCGTCTTCCTATCCCCGTCTCTTTTCACCAATAAGCTTCGCGGTCGACTTGGAGCAGCTGTTTATTGTGCCGCGCTTAGACGTCCCCCTTTTCAATGTGCACGAGTTACGAGATGGCGCTGTCGCCCATCCATCGAGTCCATTTGCCGCGTTTTCGCTAAAGGGTTTAGCTTCTTCTTCCTCTACGAGCCGAGTTCTCTCGAGCCCGCCATTTTCCAAAGCAAATCTTCGGTCGTGTCGGTTTTTGTCCCGCGAACATTTCGCTCTGTGCCGACGCTTTAATGCACCCTCTCCAACCCACGCCCTGTTTCCACCCTTTCCGCCTCGACACGCTCGCGCCCCTTCGTTTATCTCGTCCTCCTCTCTTCTCGCCTCCTATTCCTCGCGATGCAAACCCGAGTTTTCTGAAGCCCGAGTTCTTGAATCGGTATCACCCCAGGTGAACGTCTACTCGTCGACGTGGGCGTGGAAATAAAGGGAAATGCATAGACGATGCACAGGTGAAAAAAATGGGACGGGATCCACCTAGGATTGCTGTTCACCGGCAGATCTTTAGATCGCTAACGTACCACGATGCGAGTGGTTACGTTTGGGACGATGATGTGACCCAACGTGTTGGTTGGAAGTTTTGCCTTTGTTTTCGGTGATACAAAGAATGTGATTTGCATAGGTACACTTTAACGAAGGCCTCGTCTCTGTTTTAGATGATAAAAAGGATGCAATTCACTTTTCGAGCAGCGATGGGTTTCTTATATTCTTCTATTCTTATATCTCTTCTATTCGATGGACTTTATTGATATTCTGTTGTGATTTTCTTAAGGAAGATTTTCAATAAATAATTTGAAGCAAGATATATCTTCGATCTTCTATTTTCCAATTATAATATCAATTAAGTTTATAATCTTCGTGTTTTAAATTCAACGCTTTCCAAGTTAGAAAGAATTTTTAAATAGATATAGAAATACTTCTCGATTGAAGCAACAAGTCGAAAATATCTTTGAAATATTCATGAGCAAATATTCTAGAAACATAACTATTTTTTTTTTTTAACTGTGCACGTTTCCTCAGATATGTATAAATCTATCCTACTATCAATTTATTCTGAATAAATACGTAAATTGTACGCACGGCCATTGTATGCAATATCCTTTGAACGATGCAAAGAAGTTGAATATTGAAACGTGTGTTGCTTCATTCTTCTTCACGACTGTTTCCCTCTACCCCCTTTTTGTGTTTCTTCGTTTTCTTATCGCACTTTTTCTTCCTTACCTTCTCGTTTATCCGCCCGAACAATTGTCGGGTTAAAGGTCTGGTTTATAGAAGTTATGACTGTCTCGGTTTTATATTGTACAGCCGTCCGTTTCTTGGCTCCCTTGGATTCTTTCCGCTTCGTCTCGCGATTTACGCACACGTATCAAGATACTTACGATTATGCAAAGTCTCGATTTAAATTGATGTTTTTTTTTTTTATTAATGGCGAATTGTTGCAAAATATTCGTGAAGTTTATAAATGCATTAATGAAATTTTTGAGTAGGGAATTTATTATATTTTTATTTAATATCGTTTCTTCTTTATAATTCTAAAATTGAAAAATTGTTAAAATATCTCATAGACAGGGTTATTGTAATTTAATTTTAAATTTCTCGGAAAAATGGAAATTAATACGCGAGATCAAAGATTTGGAAGTTATAAATATTTATTTTTCTCGATTTGACTAGTTAAAAATTCAATTATCATTCCAAATTACATAAATAAATTACGTTCGAGTGTAAATCTATTATAGTGATTTTTCCAAAAATCAAATTTAAATTTCAACTAAAAGAGCTTAAGAAATCAATTTTATAAATTTATAAATTTCATTAGTACATAAGGATAAATAAAAGTGTGATATTTTCTTCTCCTCCAAGTTACTTAATTTCTAAAATTTACCAAATCAGATTAGATCCAGCTATTTCAGAAGGAATAAAATTTCTACAACAAACAACAAAAGTCGAATAAGATACGCCGTAATGCCACTTGTACATCATTGATGCATAATTCCACCTAGCTTATTTAATCGCATTTGCCGCGTATCTGTACACCGATTGAAATAGGACAGCTTAATATCGACAGGTTTAACCGAGCGCGTTACAGTTTGATTCGAAATACCACGAAAATGAAACACGTAGAGCCGGAATGAAACCGGATGTCCAGGAACGGGCGATGCTTGCTGCTTGCCGAGATTGCAACGTGCGCCTTATCTTCTCTCGTTTTGTTCGCGATTAAATCTTGGACGAGATTGGAACGCGTGGCTAAAACGCAGAAGACGATCCATTCGATCAGATTTAATATTGTTTCGGTATTGGAAATTGGAAGATTATTTTAACAGGGAAATTCTGTTTAATCTGAAAATTTTTATTTCGATCAAATAACGAGTTCAAACGTTGATATTAAATACCGATCTTAATCTTGATATATAAAGAAAAAATTATTCTTCTCGCTTCTTTCACCTTCAACATAGTCCTCATAACTCTTCCATTTGGAATAAGAAATATATCCAGCAATATATCCAAAATTTCTTCGTGTTCTTTGCTATACATACTTTAAAAATATCAAATTGAATAAATCAAATCGTCTCGATGGCTAATATTCTTAATTCCTTAGTTTGAAATTTAATAACAGCAAATGTGTATACACAATAATATATACAATACATACAGAATAAAAGGATCCAAGAATTCTCGGTTACAAACACGAGAATCCATTGTAAATGAAGTTCGCTTCCTTACTTCTTCCATAATATTCCTCTGCGTAAAATAGAGACGATAGATAATATTTCACATCGTCAACCACCGATATTTATTTACGCGCTATCGCGTGACACGATATTGAAAATATTCCACCTATCGTGCATTTCCATCTACGTGTACTATTCCATTAGCGGATATAACGACGAAGCACGGCTTAAATGTCTCCACCAAGTGAAACCGCGTATATCTGGACGACGCATAACGAAGGGAATCCGATCGGATATTAACAGAAATCCGACGCTTATTCCGTTATACAATGCGCATTATCTGATTTTATCCTGTCCACGGTTATCGGCCCGCGATTCGACAGATTAGATACGATTCTATCATCGATAGGATGATAGACCATATTCATCGAACCGATACGGATATGGAACAGGTGGAAGTCGGTTCCTGGTCCCATGGAGGATAACTCGTTCTTGTAATTGGCAGGCTGTGTATCATAGAAATTTCGGTGGTGATCGATGAAGGTTGACCGCCGTTTGTAAATGGGTCGTATCAATTTTGCGTAGCGCTGCCCGGATTGATCGAGTTGACCAGTTGTTAGCGGTGTTTCCCTTGTTTGGGGAGGACGAGCTGTAAACGGAGCCTCGCGGTGATAGAAAATTAACGAAGCATGCCTCGAACGAAGGGAAACTTGCCAGGACTCGGTGTTAACCTCGAAACTAAGGGTTCCCGGAATTTCGAGCATCGCGTCCGCGGAATTTACCTGAGAACGAATATTAATTTTCGCCGATTGGGTCTTGGGAATTCGTTCGAATGCTAAGATTCTGTTCGGTTGGGTCGAGTATATACAATCGTCGAAAAATATGTAACGCTGTTTTACAAAGTATTGGAATGGAAATTACCTAATAATCTGATCTTAATGGAAATTGTTGTGGGTTATGGAAAATTTTCTTAAATCAACTTTCGAATTTTTATCATTTTTTTTCATGTAATTTCAATTGGGAGTATTTTTTACAATAGGATAATAGGGGATTAAAATTTGAATATTTTATTTTTAAGAAATGAAAATAGTATAGTGGATATTTAAGGATTGATTTTGTCTCTAATATTCCATTAATAAAAAAGTTTCATTATATAAAACAAAATTATTATTCATTTTGATAACGCGATTTAAAATTTTTGCGACTTGTATATATTCAAATAACAAGGAAATATTAAAATGATAAAAAGTTACTTTTGGAAAACTTCAAAGGGTTGGTTGCATACGAAATTTTGTTTCTTTGAAGTTTAATAATAAACCGTTATTTAATAATAAACCGATGTCATTAAATTTCGTTCCACTATTAATTGTTATTATTAAACTACTGAACTACGGAAAAAGATCTGGACGCAGAAAATAATAAACTCCCATTGTCCGCGTTTTCTCTTCTCGAGAAGAAAAGTTTTCGTCACGGAAGAAAACGTAGAAACGAGTCGATGCACTAGAATAAAAGTTAGCCTCCCCTTATTCCCTGTTTTATGGTGTAATTGATCATCTTCTTGCATCTGTCGCGTGACCTATTTGCCCAGTGGTCGTAATGATGAAAGTTTCGCGATCCACGGTTTGCGTTTTCCCGCAAAAACTGCCCGCTTCTTGTCAGATATCCGATCGAGTTTCGAGTATCCATTAGAAATATCGTGAAACCATCCAAGTCGATCCAAACACATGGAAGATGAATGGATCGATGAAAAGTCCTATAATTATTTGGATATTGTCACAGTTTCACTATTTATGAGATTATCGTGTTACGACAAGTCATTGAAATTCGTGTGTAATAACTTGTAAATCATTCGTTTAAGAACTATAATTGGTTTATCATAGAAAACGTGTAAAATTGAATTATTTTCTTCTTAAGTGCAAATTTCTGGGCAAATTAAATTTATTATGCCTCTTTTAATTATTTTCACACGTAAATTTATTTCATCTTCTGAATCGTACATATAAATTTTACGTATGTGTTATACAATATGCATATTGCCATGCATAATAGATATACAATCCCCCAAAAGATATATATATCTTATAGCATTAAATAAAAAAAAAGAGGAGGAAGAAAAATAAGAAAATTATTCATTTATATACCATAAATAAATTATCTAGAAACATATAACATAATTATTAATTAATGATATAAACAATAACATGTAACACAAATAGGGACATGATAAAGATCCTCGATGAAATTTCCATAAATGTTGCAATAATTCATATGTATCCCAACTCTCTCCATTATGCTTCTAATCTGAATCTATTCCGATTCTGTCGCTTTGCCACAGAGTTAGCCTTAGGATGTTGTTAATTCAAACGGTTTACTTGATTTATGAATCCCATCCCAGCGTGTATTCGTTCGCACAGTTCGCCCAGTGCTTTTATTTCGCGGGCTAATGATCGCCACTGCCTCTGTCTTTCCGGCAAAGTTGAAGTTTCCGGAAGTAGTGTACCGCAGTGTGTTTTAGTTTAAATGAAACGCCGGAGATATGTAAGTGAGGGGGATGGAAAAGGAGGAGGAGGAGGGGGACGGTTGCGGGAGTGGCGGCTAAATTAATGCGGAATACGTCTGTTCTATGCGGATGGGACGTCTTTCAAGTACACGCTCGACGAATACACCCGTAAAATACGTACAACTGGATGTAACGACAGAGAAACAGGCAGTCAGATACAGGATGAATTGCTGTATCTGATGCGAGATACGCGCCAACGATGAGATTAGATTATTAAGGCAGCATCGATTATTGACAAACCGTGTCCGTGAAATTTGAGAAATTATAATAAAAAGTATTGTTGAAATTCATCGGATAATTTTGCATATAATTCTGATTGGTTAAATATAAAGAATGGATGCATTGAATATATTTCGAAGAAAAATAAAGATATTGCTGGTTTGGTAAGGAAAAGGGGGAAAGCTCGAGGTGAAATAATTTTTGGTTGTTCGTATTCCTCGTTTCGTGGGATAATAAATTTTATCTTAATAGGAAAATATTTAACGTGTAAATCGATGGATCGCAAAGTTAGATTGCTATAAAATTCAAAAACTTGAAATTCGAAATGAGATTTTAAAGTTTAAACTTGAAACTGGAAACTTGAAATTTGAAAATTATGAAATTCTGCGTAAATTTCCCCCTCCCAAGTCCAATACAAACATTAATCGATGAATAATATGCAAAAGTTTCCTTGAATAAAATTCATGTGAAAACAGCAACTTTCGTTTAACGAAGCTAAATATTGAAATTCTTAATTTGATACTGCTCTCCCTTCATAATAAAACGAGAATAAGTTAGAGGAAATGTTTACATCCCGAGCTTCCATCAGAATCAATATCTTGATCGAGAAGTAGTACACCGCGTTGGAACTGTTATTGTAACGTGATTTATACTGGGAAAATATATATTCAATCGGATACGCTTTCGACGAGCAAAGTTATAGCTTTCGCCGTTATTTTTCATCGTCATTTTTTAAATAATGAAACAATTTCTCGGTAAATCTTCGATCTAATTAGATTTAAGGAATTAATCATCGTTTGGTTAGGGAAAAAAATTATTTTTCGTTATGTATTCGACGAATAAAGATCAAAGAAAAAATTTCTTGTTTTTTCTTTTCTTCGAAGAAGAGAACAGTAACGAATCGTCTTAAATCGACGATTCATTTTGAAACTATATATATCGAGACGTTTTATTGTGGATTATCAGAAAGATTTTATCGATGCAGTTTTTTTTTTTTTTTACATCGATGTTTTCTCCACTGACAGGCGTGCTATAAAAATTTGACACGTATTTCTCGCGCTGAAACCAACTCTGTCGAACGAGACCGGCACAAAAGCCCGAGCTCTCACGTTCGAAAGAGATTCCATTTTGATTAAACAATAAAATCCAGCGTTAAATTTCACCAACGGAGTCGCTCCTCTTCGGTTTCTTTCATTAAAATATTTCTTTCTTTCTCGGTTTCGCTGCAGTGAATTTCATTATGGAGAATAGAACTGGCAGGAATAATAAAAGTGAAAGCAAGGAAAAGAAAACATTCTCCGTAAAGAATAAACTCTTCGAAGGGTAAACTCTTGCAGCGTGGAATACTTTTAAGCATTTTTATCCGAGAATTTTCGCGTATTGTGCAGCTACATATTATTATGAGAATAAATTATTTCATACCTTGTAATAATATTTCAACGGTATATTGTTAAAATATCAAATACTTTTACGAATAAGAAGAAAGTGATTATTGCGAAGAGGTTAAAATATGAACTGCTATACTGGATGGACTAATATTTATACTACAGATTCCGTACAGGAAACATGTCACATTGCGTTAAATTATGCGAGATAAATAATCTTCTCTTGAACGCTCCAAACTATCTCGTTATTTACAAAGTTATTTAATCTCGTTACCGTGTTTTAATTAATCCACTTAAGGAAAATAATCGATGCGATTATCCATCCATCCTTCATAAGTTCTACACAGAAACTACTATAATAAGACGAGCTTTGAAAGTGGAAGGAAAGTATGGAAGCGAAGTGGAAAGTACAAAAATATCTTCGAATCATTAATCTCGTTTTCTTTTAAAAAATTTCTTCTCGATCGAATGTCCTTTTCTCAAACTTACTACTCGCGAGAGAGAGAGAACTTTTTAATTTTCACCACCCCTCCAGAGTGTCGTGTCCCCTCGCCGAGTCACGCAGCAACGTTAAAAACTTCTCGATTATCCCTTTTCACCCCGGTCGCATCAGGAAACCGATGCACGTAACCCCGTTCCCATTCACGAGATCAATTATTCGCGCGCGAGCAAGTTGGCCGACGCAGGCCCATAATTTTCCCGTGTTTGTTCTAGCCGCAACGTAGCCGAAGCAACAGCGTGTTGGAAAGTGTACATGCACCCCCGGCCTGTTTAGCGTGCAGACCACGAGCCCCCTCCCTAGTCGATTACCTTGAAAGTTCATTCGTGAACGCGAGGGTGGCGGCATCGAAGGGCCGATAACGAGGAGGCAAGGCACGATAACGTTATCGTTCTTGGCGAACCTTCGTCCTTCTCCCCTCCCCCGTATATAGACTCGTTTCGAAGTGTGTTCGTAGCGTGCACCCGTTATCTCGTCGTGCACGGCTTCCTGGCTGGGGACTAGCATCCAAGAGACCGCCAACCACGTGCCCGGTATACCGTGGAAGAGCCTGTGGTCATCGCTGTCCTTTATCGAACGTTACACGATTCTTCCTCCCTGTCAGGATGCTATTTTTTTTTTTTTTGTTTCGATTCCCTTGATAAGGATAAAGTTTGTAGTTCAGTGATGAAATTTTAGTCGTTTTATCGCGATAGTATTTATGGCTCTTAATTACTCGAGTCGTAGATAGAATTTTGATTTGATGATTCGTTGATAAAAATTTGTCGATATTTTATCAGCATAATATTGAAGCACTACTTCCATGATTCGTAAGAGACTTGCATTATTGCCGTGTGTCATCTACATTTTTCAATTTCCATATTCATGAAGGCGCAACTTTGATTTATACTGTATAATAAAAAAAGTTTTCGTTTCTCATTTACCATGCTTTCCACAGTATGTATATTTTCAAACACGTAAACTATGAACAAGTCATCCTGTGACAGCAATATAAATATTGCGTGACTTTCATACTTACACTGACACCATTTCTTTCTTTTTTTTTTCCTTTAAATCGTATATGTAAATTCTTTCATCGCAAAAATGCAATTCTCAACGAAATTAATGAATAATAATATATTCTTCTGCATCATGTTTCAAATTTTCTTTAATAATAAATATACCATTATAATTATTTCATTTACATTTCGTTCGAAGTAAAAGTAAAAAGCTCGTATCCACGTATATTCCATTTTCAAAATTCTTTCTCTCAAATATTTTAGAATAATCCTCGTTTCGTATTTATTAAATATTACGGATAATTTTTCCAATCCAAAATCTTTCCAAAATTAATTCGATACTTTCGAGTAACGTCTCTCGCGTAAGTAAGATAAACAATCGAATCCATATATAAGCATTCGAGCCGCTATCGAGCATATTCCATATACGCGAAACAACTTCATCGAGCGTGGCAGTAATTCGAGCGTGCAGTAACGGTTTTCATCTAGATATGCGGATTGAACGACCATACGATGCACTTTAATTCGATACTGTCAATTTGGCGCAAATTTCAATTACCGATACACGATCAAGAAATGATTGCTCGCGATAACGCGTACCCTATCGTGTATATATAATCGTAACACACCCCCGGCCGAAACAGGGGTACGAATTTACATTTTACGAGCGGGTAAAATGGAAACAGGCATTTATTTTTCGATACCCCGATTCATATTTATGAAACGAGAATATATATATACGGGGCTCGATACACTTTTTCAATGCATATCAAACGTACATAGTGTAGTAATTAAACGTGTATAAATATCATACTGAGTGATGAAACGCAGGTTTCTTTTTTTTCCTTTTTTTTTTTCTTTTTTTATTAAAGGGCTTTGTCCGCCTTGCCGCGACAAGTATTGGTATCTCGCAATTAATTTTCCCGGTCGCTTACGATGTCAACGTCGCGCAACGGCTAATTGTCTTTCTATCAACATAATAGAGTACGTAGTAAAGCGGCGGGCCATCAGTAAGCACGATCGTCAGAATATTCTACGAGGCTTCACTGTGTATTTTACGCCGTGTATTCCGCTCTGAAGACGCAGACCTGAACGTGACAAGATAATTACCACGCCGTGAAATGTATTTACCTAATCCTCGATTGCAACTTCGCTAGAGCTAACTTACGTTGCCACGATTACGGTTCCCTAACAATGTTTTCGCGTCGTTTGTGCACGATGGGAGAGAGAACTTCATTTTCGAGGGGAGGAAAGATGTATTAATACGAAATGAAAGAAAGTTTGAACGAATAGGGAGAATATCGAACATTTTAATTGTTTTATTAGATATTGTATGGAGCATGTTAGGAAAAGGATTTTTGAGATCTAAACATGGAAATGTTATTTAAGACAAGAGATAAGAAAGGTGAGATATTGCAAAAATGTATTGATACATAGTATTTAGATCAGAGAGTTTAACTTCTTCTAGGATTGAGATTGACGTGAGATTTTGATCCTTGATTTATTGGGATTAAATTATACGATATGAACATTCATCATTGTTTGATTCTTTTTCTAAATTTTATGAGATTTGTATAGCTTCTTCTCTGTTAAGATTTAAGAAGTCATATATTTCACAATTATTATTAAATTCGAAATTTTGTGGTCTTAGAAAAATTGTAACATATTTTTTTTCATAAATTATAAGCATTCAAGTTTGAAATTTTATCGTGTCTCGAGGTTTACTCGGAATAGTTGAGGATCTATAGTTGTGGTTTCAAAGTCGGAGAATTCTACTTTCTGCGGGTCATTAGTACTCTTACCGACGATTCTAATGTTAGGAAGTTTGTAGTCCCACGGTTAAACTGTAATTGCATTAACCTTCTTTGTGTACTTCGTGGCCAATCCTACGGTTCTGGGGTTAGGAAATTTGGAATTCCATGATATCAGAGCGTAGGTATCATTTGGTAGATAGTATCTCAATATTTTTCAGAGAATTTACACAAAAATTCGATTATTTCGAGATAAATCTTATGATTTATAATTTTAATAACAATATGATTAAAAATAAAATCTATTAAATTCATTTGAATGATACAGCTCGAATTGCACGCTCATGAATTAACATTTTTCAATTCAAATTCATTCAATTTCAATTAATACATTAATATTTTCCACTTCGATAATAATATCAACTTTAAAAAAGAACAAAATTCGCATATCCTTAATTAAAATGTACGGTTTATAGAAACATACATTATCAGAGACTCAAGCACAAAAAAAGAATATCTTTCATGATAGAATTATTTATTTATCGCGATAAAATTTACGAAAGATAGCAATTTGACTTTGCCGCTGAGTTTGTATGCAATGCCCTCGAATAGGAAGAAAATTTATTTAATATATTCAATTCTGATGACGCGTTATGGATCCTCTGAATATGGAAAGTGGAAAAGAGTTTTCTAAATACCCATCTTTCTACACGCGTTTGATATCGATATAATACATTATATTTTACATTTCGTCTTACATTTTCTTCGATCAAAAAATCGAAAAATCATCTCGCAACCCTCTTCAGCTGCACATCGAATGCGGTGTAACATTAATTAATTTATACTTACAAATGTCTTACGTAGAATTCGTAGAATTTCCCCGGCAATAAGACGCGTTATAGTTTCTAATTGTCGAGGAATAATCACGGGCACCGTTACTCAGACGGTAATGGGGCGGTATTGGCTTAAAGAGCCAATTTGTAGTCGGAAGTGCAGATGTGATATTACGATACGTTTCCATTAGTATGAACTGTACATATTCGCCCGCGGTGAGCGTTACATTAAACGCAATTTGCAATATTCATTCAACCCATCCAACCCACACCAACAGTGAGAGAGAGAGAGAGCCCTTTGTCGGCTACGCCGCATGCGTGCGCCCGCATTCCCTCTTTTCCCTCGCTCCCTCGCTCCTTTCTTGAAATTTGATTTTCCGCATTATATCCAGATTCGTGAGTGTAGAAAGATCCCCACGAACGCGTTCCAGACGCGGAATTTTATTCCTCGTTTCCTCGATACCGTCCACTGTTTCAACGAAATTTTCACATTTTCGTGGCCGTTAAATTAACCGTCCGTTGTTAATCTTAGATACGAAAAATATCGGCAAGTTTTGTTACGTTAATCGTAACGATAATTGAAATTATTTAACGAGGAATCATAATCGAGGTTAGTTCGATCGACAGAATTTTATCACTAGAGCTTCATCCCTTAGAATGATAAATTAAAGAAGAAATTTATCCAAGATATTTATTCGTATCTATTTAAGAAAATTAAATGAAAAGATCAATATTTATATATTTGTTATAACGTGGAATAATCTGTAATTCAATGCAAAAGTCGGAAATATTGATGGCTCAATTTATACCATTCTCAAACTTAATCTTTCTCGTTAAATTCATCTCCTTTACAATCAACTCAGGATAAAGTGTTACATCGTATATTTTACATCCATATCAAAGTAGAATACACAGCTGCACAGCTAATACACAGATCCCCCCGCCCTTTCAACAGCATCGAATTGTTCGAGCGATCCTCCATCATTTGGCGAAATTTCCGGTGTAGGAGGAGGGTTGCATCGCAATTTTCCCTCTGGCGGGATTATAAACGCCCTGTTCTAACCCTGGTCCCGGCCAAGTGCTCCTTTCGTTATTTACGGCGTCGGAAGATACTCGAGCCGGCCTCGATACCTACCAGGGTGAAAACTGCACGGTGCAAGCCCATAAACAGGAAGGGAGCCAGGTCCGCTTGCATCACTCCCCCTCTCTGGTGAAACTGTTCCAGTATTTCACCCCCTTTAACCACGCCGCCTGGTGCCACTTTTTCTCCTCCCTCCCTGCGCTCGTTCACGCGCGAGGAAATATCCTCTTCCGGCGTGCGCAGCATCTCCGGTTACGCGAACCTCCTCCGTTGACTTCGTTCCTGCCCTCTTTTTTCTTCTTCTTCTTCTTCTTTTTTTTAACCACCTCCCCTCTTTAACATCGCGAAATCTATCCCACGAACGCGAGGAAAAGCGGGGAAGGAAGAGAACGGGAGGAGATGAGTAGGGAAATAATTAGGGAAGCGTACAGCGCTGACCGTACAGCGCTCGTCGACTCTTCAAGCTCGTTCCGTATTTTTAAGCCGGCGGTGGCTTGTTTCCTTTGCGTGTCCGTTCCTACTTTTGGTCTTTCCGCGGCCTTTATACGGGCTCGTCCAATTACATTTCTGCCCGCTGTATTATTCATTCGGTGGAGCGAGATAAACTGCGTCGGCTTAGGTGCGCGATTATAAGGGTCGTTGCCTACTCCTGCTCTGTTTCGCTCCATTCATCCCTCTTTTCGAGTATATTTTGAAAACTTAGCTTGGGCATGGTTGCTCATGCGTGCGAGCTTTCTGGGGGGGAATCTTCGTGCGTACACGAGAAGAGGGGCACGTGTGATATACGCGTCCGCTGATAATTTATAAGGGAATTTTTAAGCCGCGGCTGGTCGAAATTTTATGGAGTTTGAGGATCTAGATTGTGGTATCGTAGAAAGCATTACTTTATTACAATTCTATTTGTCGAAACGAAATGAATATTTTGTTGAACACATTGTAGCTTAATTCTTATTATCTGAACTGATTACTTATGTGAAATAAGTTAACAGTATTATATAATCGAAAAAATTAGATGAATATATGATTGAGTTCAAATAATAAGAATTTCTTAGATGTATCCAAAAGTTTATGTATATATATATATATATCTAATTTCGAATGAAATGATCTGAAACTATTAATTTAATTAATTAATTTAAAATTATTAAAAAAAAAAAATACTTAAGGATCACTTTAAATAACATTTAAAACCAAAATAATTTTCAATAATGTATTCTGAACTACGACTATTGCACAACTGTGAAATTCCATTTAAAAGCAACGAGCGGAAATTCCTTCGAGACGTTCGAACGTAATTATAGATCAAGGTATCGAAAGGCATCCCTTAAATCTTTTATTTGCCGCATTGAAGAGGAGTCCGGATCTCGCAATCAGCTTCGAGTAGCCGGGCTTCGTTATCCAAGGCGTCGATACCGGGCTTGTAATCGAACGCACTGTATTTTTAATTAAGAAACAAGGCTTATATATATATACACACCAGTTCAGTGAGGGAAGGTCGGTGGAAAAATGCGGGGACGTTAGCTCGTTTCCTTGCGCAACGTTACTGGATTTAATTAGTACGGACTCTCGTTTTTCGCTCTCTATCTCGAGGAAATGAAAAAGCTAGGCGAAGAAGAAGCTGAGAGAAAGAAGTCGGGGAGGAGGCAGGCGAGCGAAAGGACAGAAGAGAATGAAAAGAAAGGGGGGAGGGAGGGGAGAGAGAGAGAGAAAAAAGGAAGAAAACGAAGGAAGAGAGAGAGAAAGAGATCGCGTTGGACGGTATGGGCGATGGTAAATGTTTTTCCTCGTGGGGAAACTCGTCTAAAAGGGTTGTCATGGCTTCAGTGGCCGGCAACAGGAGAATAAAAGGAAGCGGAAGCGAGCGTCTCGTGCCACGTGCGCTTGTCGCATATGCAACGAGCTTTAATGAAAAGCGTATAAAACGCAAATTAACCGACCGATAATAGTTCTAGGATGGCCCCCGGATTGTGGAGATGACGGTCAGTATGGGGTTTGATTGACGAGAGTGAATTTGCGTGGAGTGCAATTATATTTTATTGTTCGATGTGCGTATATATGTCGTCAGATAGGAAGTAAAAACTGAATGGAGTAATATTCTTGCGTAATAATTTCTCCTTTTTATCGATGAATTATTGGAATTTCCTTCTCCACTTTTACACAATTTTGTTATTGCGCGATCATTTCGACAAAATTTTATTCGTTTCATCGAGCCTCTGGCTTAAAATAAATCTTTTATATTCATCTTTTTCAAACGAAGATGTAAGGATGTAAGTAGATTTATATTGGAATTCCAAAGTGGATATTGTGAGCGGCGTAAAATTGAATATATAGAGAAGGTTAAGTGAATTTTGATATGGCTCCGTCCCACCTATGCATTATATGAGAAATGGTTGCGCGAGCTTTACAGACTTTGCACCTGTCATTCGCGATAGATCGGCGCTCAACGATTCTCGTAAATCAGACGCTTTACCCTTAGCACGTGATTTATATTTTTTGCATTTTGCTGTAAAATTTTACGACGCGCGTTTTTACTTCACTCTATAACGATAAATCTCTAATTTCGTGTGAAATGAATTTAGCGGCTTCCATAAATTCCATAGATAGTCGTTATCTACGACTCGTGTTTCAACGCTAAAATTGGTGAATTACGACGCGCGATTGAACGACAAAATATCAAATGGATTAGAAATAACGCGACCTACGTTCGTTTTCGAATATCAATAATTGCACCATTGAAACAAAATAATAACCTTTCTTATATTATTAAATTGCAAAAAAATATAGGGAGAGTACACCCTCTTGGCTGTTGAGGACTCTTGCCAAAAGCGGATGAAAGCTAGGGGAAAAAGAAATAGAGAATATGTAAACAGTCCACTATAATGAAAGTATGTATGAAACATATAAATGAAAAATAGGGAGATAAAAAGAAAATCGTTAGAAATATACGACTAATTGTAAAATTGTATCTATTAAACTAAAAATTGACTGTTTCTTCTTGAGATGGTGATTTCGTGTTTCGTAATTGATATTTGAATTCGAACTTTTCCCACGTTCGAATGAAAACAGTTTCCCTGTTGCATTATTTGGCGAATGGCGTCGATACGAAGTTTTTCGTCAGGTGGTCACGTTATCTGACGAATGGCTGTGGGTTTAATTCGTAGAGAAAGAACCGCAGTGGGTCGATCGTTGCTGTTTCGACACTGTTCGCCAGAATTACTTTTCGAGCGACGCTTAAAAACTCGTTTCCATTAAACTGTGCCGTAGTTTCGTGTGGTTTTAGGAACGGAAGTGGTTACAATTGGCAGTTAAACTGGTAATCATTTAACATTTTAGGAAAATTATTTTTTCTTGTTTATACGGCTATGCTTTCATTTATTTTATGGCTAGTTAAAAATTTTTATTAGCGGTGTTGTTTTTTTTTTTTATAATTCTTGTTACGAAAGAAATAGTGTAATTTTTTTAAAGAATTTATATGTGTTTTTATATGCTTCTCGGATTAACTGTTAAATTGTACAATTATTATTATATATAATTTTAATTGTTAGAAAGTTTACACAAGTTAGAGGAAAATATAAAATATTTTAAAATTCTCTCTTTTATATTCAAAATAAATTTGAATTTCAAAAGAGAAAGATTATCGTAAATATGTACAACGAATATGAAATATAAATGACGAAATATAACATAATAATTTAAATAGTTGATATAACGTTTGCTATTTCTAATATCTATTTACAAAGTTTCTATCCTATATTTAAACGAGTGTATCGTACAAATTTAATAAATCTAACTCGTTTTAATATAATTTTCTTTTAACAAGAATATTAATATATTCATGAGACATCTTCAAAGGATTGATTCTAGAGGCCAAAACAAAAAATTGGTATATAAAAATATCGATCGAGATTAACTTATTAAGATATAAATTGAAATTTGTGTTAAATAAAGAGAATTCTATCTTCATCACATTTTATTTTCATCTCACTTCATCTAATATCAAAATTTCACTCGATCTTTCGAACTTATATCATCAATAATAATATAACATGCCTGTATACGGCATCTTTTAATTAGAAATTGATCTGACGAAAGCAAAATCGTATAATGAGTAGATATAGAGTATCTACATTCCTCAAAACATTCTCATTTTCCCTTTTCAATATCTATATATGACTATTTACTCGATACGTTACACTCGGTCATTAAATAATGTATTGCTTACGATGTACATAAGTTAATCAATTAATTATACATGTAATAAACCTGTTCGCAACTCGGATGCCTGTTCTCGTTTAGAGTAGCTTGTTCCGTGTATCGATCGAACTTCGTCATTAGCATAACAGCTTCATCGTTGTCGGCCTATCAGACGTCGATCGAACGTAAATCGAACTCGTGGATCCTTCTGCCGGAAGCCTCTCACGCGTCATAAACCTCGTTATAAATTTATGGTCAAATGATTCTTTCCAATTTTTCCCTCTCTCCACCGGTAAATTGGTGAAGTTTCGATCGATTTGAATGATTATACTTATTTGAAATTCGATAATCGGGATAATCTTCTCAAAAAAGAAATTAAGCGTGTAAAAAGATACGTTTTATTCTTTTTTTTTTCCATCCAATACAAAATATTTAATTTTTGAAATTGGCATAAACTAGAAAAGGGAAACAAATTCATTAAAAGTGGAATAAAAGTTAGAATAAATTAGGGGGAAAAAATATCCTTCACCGTTTAGATAAATATTAAGATAAATACGTGACTAATTATAAGTGTTTCATAAATATATCTACGATTTATAGTTGCAAAAAAGAAAACATGCGTTCTCCCGACATGCCACTTTCCCCAACTCGAGGTCATCGGAAGTAAATGTCGAGAGTTTCCGCTAAAGACTTTCGAACGTGTCCCACAAATCAGGCATCGCGTGCGTATCTTGTTTCTGGAATCGCATAAATTTCACATTTCGTTCTCGAAACACCGAGCGTAAACTATCTCACCTAGAAGAGGATATTTATTCGTATATCGCAGAATATCCGACTATCCATTTCTATATTTCAGTTCCATCATTTTTTTTTTATATCCTTTGCAAAATATATCGCGCGACTCTTCTAGATTTCCATCATTTGAACACTTTTTATACATCGATTTGTGTTACATTACATTTCTTATATTTCTATAACCTAAAAGTTGAGATTAAAATGCGTATAAAAAACGATTTTTTTTTTTTTACGATTCGTACATTTGAGAACAAACGAGAGTTATCTCGAAAAATTCATTCTTCAAATTCACATTTTTCTCACTTTTATAATTCACGAATTAGAAGCAATTTTTAATTAAACGTTCAACGTCGATCGAGGATAGAATCGAAAAGCGAACTGCCGATCTCATCTGTTCGAGTGTTGTTAGAATATTTGATCATTCACAAATTTGAGAACATAAAACAACTATTAAAAAAATATATATATATATATAAAGATAGACTCTTCTAGCAAGTGTAAGGACTGAATCGCATTACTGGCGAGAGAACGGAGCTTCCGCCATTCAACAAGTCCCCCCAGTCGTGACATTCTTGAGGCGAGACATATTTCCATCCGCGGTGTTCCGCCGCCAATTTATGCCCTCCGGTCCTCGGTTTCGCCCATCCGCGAAATGCTTGACATTGGGCGAGCCGTGTTTCCAGCCTGTGCCGGCCCTCTTAGACGCTAATTTACTCGCCTTGACGCGACACTAGCGTGTCACGGCTAGACAGACTGATGCGATTAATGCTTGTGCACCCCCACCGTCGCGCTTAGGATAATCTATACTCATTAGTAGACGAAGCTTTGGATAGAATTTCAGAGGTCTTCTAGGGAACGCTTCTTGTTGCTTTAAGGATTAAGAGATTTTTTTTTTTTGGAGGAATTTGTTCGAAATTATATTTTGACATCTCGTGTTTTATATATATGTGAAGAGGATGATAATTAAGATGGATATAAATGAATAATGATAGAATTAAAAAATTTAAATTTAAATCTTTCTTCTGAAGATTTTATGTTTCGTTTCATTCGTTTTTATATTTCATTTTTTATATGTATTATATTTCTTTTTTTTTTTTTTTTCGATTTGCACTGCACAAGATTGTCCGGTTGAAACTGGTACAAGCAACGAGGCGCGGAATGTTGTAACAACCGTTGTGTGCTCCACGTGAAAGAAAGAAAATAAACGACAAAGTTACGCACGTTGAAATCGTTCTACGTAAAATCCATTTTTGATGCTTGTAGATAACTGTCGCGTAAAAGATGCTTTTTCGACAAATTCAGATACAATTCGAATCAATTCTTCCGTAAAAAATTTCTTTTAAAACAATATCTATCCATTGTTTGCTTGTCTCGATGAAAAAAAAAATAAAATTCCTTTATTCGATGAATTTTACGGATATCCGAATTTTTATATCCGAGAAAAAGATAAAAGAGAAATATACTTCTTACAAATTTTTCATTTCTCTTACGATACAATAAAATTCTTTGTCCAGATATCTCTTTGAAAGATTAAATCTTCCTATGCCTGATTTATCACAGAAAAATAATTAATATCTTTTTACTTATATAATTTCTTCATTTGAATTTGAAACAAAGCAAAGAAAGAAAGAAAATACCTTTATAAATATCTTATAATTCCTATATCAAGAAAAAAGAAAAAAGAAAAAAAAATGTGAATTCCTTTACAAAGAATTTTCTTTCAATGACTTTTCGATCTAATCCTCTCTTTCTTCATCCCTAATTCGATAAATGAAACAAAACTTTTTTCTTCCACGGACTCCACGAGAATTCTAATTTCTCCAACGAAAAGAAAAAGAAAAAAAGAATAACCTCGTATAAATTCTTCATCTCTATTCTATCCCTGACACGATGACACGAAATTTTTCGTCCAGATACCTCGAACAGCTCCGCCGCTGTGTCAGAATCATGATTCACCGCGATATCCTCGCGTGGAAATAAAAAAAAAAAAAAAAGGAAAAAGAGAGAGAGAGATTCTCCGAGCCTCCGTGTCCCGTGCCGTGAACTCGAATGAGACGAGAGAAAGGGAGAAAGAGAGAAACAGGTTCAGAAACTGCATCCAGGATGGCTTGATATGCAGGACGAGGGCTGGTCTAAGGATGCAACGTGACCTCATCACTCGGCCTTCGTTCTTTCCTCCACGGTTCTCCGAACTGGAAAACATCTCCTCTCCTCAATCGCGTGGCTACGTGAACCGTCCTTCGGCCAAAGGATCTCTGAAACCTTTTCCTATGCTCGAAACACTTTGGAGCCCGCAACTTCTCGTAAATCGTGCATTTCACTCGAATCGTGTGAACCGAATGCCCCAAGTCTTTGGATCCGTTCGCCCAGTTGTGGACCATTTTCCGCGTGGCGAAATGTTTTCGGGACCACGATTCTTTCGTTTCGCCGGAATTGCTTTCGCATAACATTTGCGTATATATCGTGTTATATGACTTGCGAGTTTTCGAGTTTCGTAAGAATTTTACGCGGCAACGTATTAGTTTTTATTAAAATGTAATGTAAAAATATTCTCCTTTGATTTGCATTTATGATTCTTAAAAGATTATTTGCAAAAGGTGAAATAGTAGGAGTGATTTATGGCATGATTGAAAAGAATTTGCAGAAATTATTGTATTACTCTTGAAGAATAATATCATAATCGAAACTAAAATTACTTTAATATCTTCGATTGTTAATAAACATATTTTAACTTTTATTTATATTAAAGTTACCAGTAAATGATACAATTCAATCAAGAAAAATTCAATTCCATATCAATTCTCGTGAGAAACGTGTTATTAACAGGTTTCATTCAAAACATTTCATCAAATTT
The DNA here is from genome assembly GCF_003254395.2 of Apis mellifera. NCBI lineage: Eukaryota > Metazoa > Arthropoda > Insecta > Hymenoptera > Apidae > Apis > Apis mellifera. The sequence continues at coordinate 4,151,828 of NC_037643.1, forward strand.
TCACTCGAAATTTCCACTCATTCGAGACAAATGCAGTTCCAGTCCATCACGTAACCGCTATAACTCTACCGAATCGTTTTCCAACCTATTTGTATCTTCGATTCATTATTACACACCGTACCGCCCTCTCCCAGTTTCCGTTTAATTAAACCATACTTCGTCGAGCGAATTTATACACCGCGTGACTTTATATCCCAATTGACTTGCCGATAATCGATGCGAATCGCTCGAAAAATTTACACGCGTTCCTTCTCTGGAGCCACGAGTTTTTCACGATATCTCGCTCGACACGATAGATACGACATTTTCGCTCTATTCCCCACCGTCTTGTCAATCCTCCAACAACGGAGGACGACGTCGCTCTCGATCCGAACAAATCGGCCTGCACGTCCATTTTCGACTCGAGAAGAATGTTCTCTCTTCGGGACACGTGGCTCCGTGGTTCATGCGGCACGATAATCGATTCGTGGCCGGATCGATGGGGATCCGCGTCGAAAACCCTTCGTGACCTTCTTCAACTTCCTCTTTCTCCATCGGAACGAATAGGGTACGCGACAAAGTGGAGTGGTACACGGATAAAAGATTCAGTCGTTTTCTCGTTCGAGGACCAAGGTATTCCTACCCTATTTCACTTCTCATCTATTTCCTCCTTCCTTGCTTTAGTCACTCTCTTTCCCCTTCTTGCTTTCGCTTGCCACGTACCACGCGAACCAGATGTCGCGTTGACTTTAGCCAACCAACTCGATTTCGCGACACGTATGCGAGACCAGCACGATTAAACTTTAAACCTCTCCATTCCGTCCAAGATGATTCCAGATCCGCCACATGGTGTCCTCTCTGTTAACTCTTAGCTGCGAGCCTTAGTTATCCGCTCGAGTCGCGTGCAACGCGTTTCTTTGATTCGATAAAACCTCCTTGTTAATTTATGCGCTTTGAAACCAATTCGATTCCGGCTCGTTTCTCGAAAAGAGGGAGGATCGCGTTAAAGTTGGCCGCGCGTGAATGTTGGATGACAATGTCGATTGGAGGAAAGCGATCGAGATTGAATCTCGAGTGTGGAAACTCGAACTGTTTACTCGGCTACCCTCTTTTCCGGTGATTCACGGCTACGAAGGGGGAGGGAATGGGGAGAATCGGGGGAGAAAAAGTTTTGGGGAGTCGCGAGTCACCAGTGGATTTTGTATGCAGCTGTGAGTGACAGCGCTCCTTAAAGCCATCCACTCGGCTTATAAATTATTAATTTTTCTGAGGCAGAAGGTGGGACGCAGATGCGCGCCAGAAAGTTGATTATTCGGGACAAGTTGCCGCGATAAATCAAGGAGAACAACTCCTTTAAAGTTTGATGGTCAATTGGCTAGTCGGGATGGGATATTATTTCTTGCATCTTAAAGCAACAAGTAAGTTTGAATTCGTAAGTTTTTTTTTTTTTTGAACGTTTGGGATTGGCGTCTGGAAGATGGAAAGAAAAATCGAAAATAAAAATTAAAGAACTCGGAGGAAATGCTAGAATCATGGAATATTATCGGCAAATATACATCTTTTAGTCGATGATTGACTGGAAATTAGTTTCCAAGTTATTCGCACCTAGCATTATTTAAATAATACCGCAACTTCTTGCGTTTTAACAGTCTTAATTATACATACATGTTACGGCGGATGTATTAATTCAACATGCGTGTACACTTCTTAGTCAATGTATGCACATACTAATTCGGTAAAGTAAACGCATTCGCAAACAATGAAGTTTAAATTCTTGCTAAAAGCGCGCTACATTATGCAAATGGATACACTCACCTAATAAGATTAGAAAATATATACTTGCTGATAGTTTTAACTAAAATGTATAATATATAAATGTATGCAAATATTATAAATCGCTGACAAATCGAGATTACGTAAATGATTCAATTTTCAAGTTATGCATATGTATCATCACATATGTATATATATATATCGTAAGATAAACGATACGAAACAGATGAATTGAAATAGATTCATATAAGATAAACAATGAATCATTCCATTGATATAAATATACGTGAAATGGAAAGCGATACTCGTAAGCACGACTTCCTTTGTTTGAATACAACTATCTTATTATTAAACTACAAATTTATTAAATTTACTTACTGTAAAAATATAAATTTCTATGAATCGCCTAGATTAACTACAGCTATATCTGTAACCGTGAAGTACAAATTTCAAAATCGTTCGAATTAATAGATTTCCCTGAATTGTTCAGAATCCAAAAATATCCTACATCAAATACAATTCTCGTATAACAGCTCTTCGATATTCCGAACTTCAGGTGTCTTCCGTTAAATTCACGTTCATCGTCATCCGCGTTTCATCATTAATTCCACGCGTCATCCGACCCTCTCTCACCAACTTCCAAAACTCGTCAACCACCTTACTCCATCGATTATTTCCGATTCGATCTTCTGCTTCCGGTAAGATCTAATCAATTGCTTCCGAGAAAGAGAGAAAGAGAACAGGATTGAAGAGCAAACCTGCGTTCCTCCGCAATTTTTCACCACCAACAATGCACCCGGCAAAGGTTAGAATTAGAAGCGCGAAGATCGAGTTAAACGAGGGCTAAGATCGGTAACTCAAGAGAAGGAAGGATTCTGTTTCTAGGAAAGGGAAGAGATAGAGCGGAGACCCGCTGAGTTTGCTCCCACGAGATATCGAACACTTCCTCGTACTGTATGCCGAGTTTATAACGCGATCCTGGTGCAACTCATCGATTCGGTTCACACGAATTTCTTACGTATGCGAACGATGTCCAATTGTAACGGCCAGGTGAATTCGATTCGGAAATCGTCGACTCTTAAAGCCGCTTCTTTCGTCCGATCGTTATCCCCATCGATTGTTGGAACGTGAATAATTCGGTAAAGGGAGAGAGAATGAGAGAGGATAATTGTCCTCGATTTGCTTCTCGATAGTTGGATAGGTTTTTTGGAGGCGAATAAATGGCAGATATGAAGAATTGTGTTCAGTATGAGTTTGTATGATATATTTTGTTTCTCTTTTCCCTATTTTTTAAAGATTTGGATTTTAAGAGCGTTGTTTTAATCTCTAAGTTATTGATTTATAGGAGGAAATAATAATAGGAGGAATAAATTATAGGAGGAAAGGGATGAAGGTTCGAGTTGATTAAGAATTTAGTGTGTTGATAGAAAAAAAAAAATTCGAGAGGAATAGACAATTATTTGTTCTTGAGAAATAAATAATAAAGAATAAAGAAGAATATATATATTGTATATATTAATCAAATGATTTGAATATTCTTATAAAGTAAGTACAAAAAGAGGATCGACATTATATTATCATATTTAAAATAGTATACAGAGTATATATTTATTTTCTTAAGAAATAAATTCTCAATTTAATCCTGATTATGATTTTTGTTTGTTTAATTTTATGCTTAATTTTATTCTTCGCTCTAATATCGGAAAATTAATAATTTATCGTCGAAATTATTTTCATCGTTAATAATTAATAACTTATTCGCAAGACATGATATTGGTATTGATTTTGTGTCAGCACGTGAAGCAATGTATTATTACCATTTTTATGAAGTTCGCTAATGCAGAAAATAATTGTTCAATAATTAATTTAACAAAATAATAACTTTATTAACGTCCGACACAATTTTATAATTCGACAACAATTTTCTCGAACAATAAATTTGTTTATAACACGCTTGAAAAATGTTCGATGCTGAAAGATTTTTTAATTAATTCCATTGTGTGACACTTGCATGATTGCATTTACTCGACACAAAACAATCGATTATTCCACTCTTTATATCCTTGTCCGTACTTTTATTTTCTTCGATGAATAATCTTCTTCCATCGTGAAAATTAAAATCGTCATCAATTATCAATATTTTCTCCTAAAATCGAAAATACTTTGCACAAACAATTTGCAAAATTTACAAAATGGATCGAAACGAAAAGTTAACCGAATCTTATTGATAAAAAACTCTCTCTTCCTTCGCCAAGAACCAAGTAACCGTAAAAAAAAAACTCCATCGCAATAGATTCACCCACCAATTGACTGTTCGAAGCGAGCGAGCACGTCCTGCCGCACGATTAGATGAAACGAGCTTATGCTTATGCTCGTTTAACGGGTCTGCCAAGAGAGAAAGAGAGAAAGAGAGAAAGAGAGAGAGAGAGAGAGAGAGAGAGAGAGAGACAGGGTGGCTTGTGCGTCGCAACCGATGCGTTGAAAAACGCACGAGTGCGCGATATAAACGACACACACGGCCACCTCATCGAGGCGGGGGAAGTGGAGGAGGAGGGCAAGGGTCGCAAACTCGGGTTTCTTTGATCGGCGATGCATCGAGAAACCGTTCCGTGGAATTCGACATTTCGGTGCAATCAAGTGCCACCGATCCCCCACCTCGGTTGATATATGCATTTCCTCTTTCGTTCGCCCCCTCTCGCTTCGACGTACACGCGTGTGCGGTGGAGTAGACATCTCCTGTGGGTGCACAACTCCGCGTGAAATAATTAACAACACTTGTGACGATACACGCCTCGATACACGAGCCGCGAGTCCCCACGGCCACTTGAAACATTCAACAACGACGGTACGTGCGCGACTACGATCGTCGCGAGAGCGATGCAAAAATTTAATCGATCATCCATCCCCGATGCGGGACCTTTCGATATCGTCGAAAAAGGGAATCGTTTGTAGATCTTTGTTCGGATCGAATTTGAAATTTTCTATTTTTACGACTGATGAGAGGGGAGGGGGAGAATTGTGACGATATTTTCGTAATATGTGATTGATAGGGAAAAGATCGTGACGAAATTGAAGTTGTAGCCACGTATTCGTGGAAATTCGTCTGGGAATAGGAAGTAGTGCGAACTATTTATTTTGTTGTTAGCGTAGGAAGTTGTTAAGCCTGAAAGTAGAACTTGTTGACGGATAAAGTACATTGTTGTTGTTGTAGAGTGTCTATCGTTAAAGGGTAAATTGGAGATTCTTTTTAGTTGAAGATTCTACCTTTTCTACTTTTGCATATATATATATATATGTATGTATATGTTAAAAATTTGTACATAATATCTTTCAATTTAAAATTCCTGTTTATTCGATAAATCCAAATTGATCGATTTAAAATTGGATGCATTTTATTTAGAATATCAGTGCAAAATTTTTTTTGCCAATAAAACTCATGAAATTTTTCATAATTTCATTTGCAAACAGATTTGCATCACGTATTACATTTGATCCACGATATTAACGAGTCGATACACGTACAAGTTGACTTTATAAACTTTTATTTGTGTAAAATGAGATCGATTCCCAGGGGCAATATTTGTCTGTTATAATTAAATGCAACGTCAATTCGAAATTCAATGAACAATTTTAAATATTAAACGGCACGGGAAAACAAACAAATAATTTCGTGGATTTATACGTACGTGTGATTGGAAATACCAATTGCGTGTTAACCTTTAAAATTTCGCACAATTGTACACTCTTCACTCTCTGCATTCCTCTCTCTTCCTTTACCAGAATAATATTGTCTTTACAATAAAAAAAAAAAAATTTACAAAATTAACAATTATTAATTTTCTCGATTCGATTATAATCATTGGATATAAATCGAATATCCTCGAAGATTCTTTTGCTCGATATAAGTTTCTCAATATTCGAATATTCGAGGATCGCATGCATGGATATGGATGTTGCAGAGATATGGATGACATATCCTTCGTAGAAGTTTTAGCTGTTTAACTACTTACGTTCATTGTAATCTCTGCACTAGTTAACGCGAGTTCCCTATGGTTTTACTTGACGGTATAGCTATCAAAGTTGCTACACTCCATTAAAATTGGAATATCCTGATATGCCGAGTCCCATGTCGTGTTGTAATTTCAGTATCGGTATCGTAGCGGATCAAATGGTAATACCTTCCATCCCCTATGTCTGTTGAAACGTGGTTTTAGGGTAATGGTGAAATTATGCTTGGGATGGGAATGAAATTTTAAGCGGAGAATCGATAGAATTTTCAACTAAAAATTTGTACATACATTGGTACATTTTTATATTATATTTTTAATAATTTACACGTTTATATATTCTTATTCTTTCCAAAAAAAAAGTGAAAAGTGTTTTTAAACACACACGATTCATTGACAATGCATAACAAGTAAATAAATTTTGTCATTTTATAAATATCCATTATATATGAATTATGATTCACGAATCGTCGTGTGAAAAAGTATTTAAGCAACATCGTTTTTCTCTTCTTTAATTTTTAATTCTTTAAAACCACTTTTTTTATCATTATGATCCATCTAAAGCTATAAATGCTCGACTTTTACCTCATGTTTTACGACGATAGAATGCTTTCCCTTCGTTAGTCGACCTTCGTTAGGGTGATGTCAGATTCGAGGGAAACTTTGGGGAAAGTCCATAGTTTGCAGTCGGTGATGGAAAACGTTCAGCCACAAGGAATAACTTTTAACTTTCGCGATTTCACGACCGCGAAGAGTTTATACTTGCGGCTCTCGAGAAGTCTTCTCATGCGAATACAAACTAACTTCTTTATCGCATGCTCGATCAATTTGATATTTTCAATCGTGAAATGTCTGTAACTGGAATTTGTTCGATTAAGATCTCGTTGAAGATCCTTGTTAATGTAGATCAGGATTGAGAGGTCAATCAAATATTTAGATAATAATTGAAATTTTCATTTTATTTTTCTTTATTTATTGTTGCCCTTTATTTGAATAATTATATATTTGGAAAAATAAATTATTTATTATTTGGATACTTGTTATTTGACTTTATTAGAAATATTCCACTATGGAATGATGTTTTAACAATACAAAATAACAAAAAGAATTAATTTTATTTTATTATTATATTATAAAGTAGTTATTTGATATTTTTAAGTCGAGTGAAAGGTATCCTCCAATCCTGTCTCTTTCTGGGGAATATTTTCACAACCATATCATGTTTTCGTACATAATTAAGTTTGTTGCAACGCTCGAAAGGCTCAAGACATTTTGTGTTTTAATTATCGTGATTAAGATATGTGAAATATAATGCATTATAATAATCTTGATAAAGATTAAAAATGGTATGCTGTTACAAATACTAATAAGAGGACGTAAATCATGGCACAACTATATTTCGATATATCATACCTAATTCTACAATGCAATTAATAACAGAATTCAAGGAGTTTATCATTCACGAAGTACGCGAGTCACAATAAAAAATTAGCCTGTTTTGCATAGTTGAATAAAATACTCTTCCACGGGTTAGAGAATGGCCTGGCTCGACTCTCGTTTCTGAATTACATTCGACCATGTTTCTGGCTCGAATGAGCACGCTTTCTACAAGGCTTTAGACGTGATCGCCTTCCCGGACTTTTATTTTTTCTGGCGGATCGTCAGCAAATTAGGCAAAATCGAGAGCTGTTGTACGACAGGCCTCGCGCGCATTCGAGGGATCCGCATTCTTCGCCCCGCTTTCACATTTCTTTTACGGTCCATCGGTGCGAGTTTTCGAGCGGGTTGTGACATCTTCGTGATCGTTGTTCTCCTTTTTTCGTTTATGGATGTGGTTGTTTCTGGAACAGAGTTGATGAAAGGTTTATGAAGCGAGGTGAGAAAGTGTTACGATGGAAAATTTCGAATGTGTTTGTTCATTGTGTGGACGAGAATTTCTGATAATAATCGGATTATGAATGGTGAAATTTATCAATCTAATAAAGCATTTCTTTCTTTATTTTTCAGGTGAGTAGGCAGTGCTTGGAATAGATTGATAGTTTAATTAAAATTAAAGAGAAGAGGGTGAGTGAGTTCAGATTTTAAATATCGTACTTTAATTATTCGAAACTATTAATTTTAAATTAAATAAAACCATTTAACGCTGTTAAATTACTTTGGCAAAGTAATAATATGTCTCTTTTATGTACATCTCCAGAATTCCAATTATAAATCTTCGAAAGAAATTTATGGGTCAATTCAAATAACACTTTAACAATAAATCCTAAACTCTTAAAACTTAAACTCTTAACTAACTCCAAAAACTTCATATAACTATAACTCGAATTAGTCATCTTACACATCTTTCACCAAGTTCTGCAATCGATCTTAACTAACGAGTCTCCTTCATTCAACTACCCCTATATCCTGAACCAAACTTCCTTTAACTCTGCAACAACTAATTCCATAAAATATTCAATAAAATAATCATTCTAAATATATCGTATATAAATAATTGTACGATCCAAATTCGCGTTGAACGAAATCTAAAACTGATACCAGTCATAGAAACATTCGTGTTATATGAAGCTTTACCAATTTTATCAAATCTGAAGAGAGTTAATCGTAATTAAAACAATACGTACGAATGAAAATTGGGAAAAATAGAAGAAACGTTTCAGAAAATTAGCGATCGAGCGTATAAAGAGCGGCAAAAACTGGCAAATATCGTGGACCCATCTTCATCCGTATTCCGGCGCCGAACACGCGCAGCCATGGCAGATCTATTGCCAGCCTGTCCTGACACATCGGTGCACCGCATCTTCGTGGCCGGTGGCCCGTGAGCGCGTGTACGTGCGCCTCTGCATATTATATTATCACCAGGAGAAAGTGGAAGCCATATCCTTTCGTGGGAGGAGGGTTTGGGCGAAGAGGGTCGAAAGACGAATATTCCCGCGGGGGTGTAAGCGTGTCTACGCGGCTCCATAAATTTCACACCTAAGCTTGGCCGAACACGATGCAGTCTCGCGGCCATAGGAATGTCGTTGCCGATAAAAAAAATTGCCGCAGATTAATCTGGATTAGCCCCTGATAAACTGGCCATAACTCCTCGAGCCTTTTTTTTTCCTTTCTTTCTTTTCTTTCCTTCTTTTTTTTTGTGCCCGGTGAAAAGATATTAACGTTGCTATATCCATCCACCCACCCGTTGCTGTATCGTCGTGAAAATATGCTCGCCGCGTTGGAACTGACGAATCGTGGAAACGCGATATTTCGTTTCCTACACGAACGAGGAAGGGAAAGATATTCTTGAAGTCTTTTTTGAAATTATCCTTTGTAATTGCTAGGTCTTTCTAGTTTTCGACGAGGTATGTGTAATAGTTAGGTGTGAAGATGATTCGATGATAAAAATATGGAATGGTTTTAGAATTGCGATTTGAAGAACTTGGAAAGATTGTGAAAGAAGAATTTATTTAATATTTGATTACTAGCTTGAGATCTTATGTAAAGGTTATAAATTTATAGATAGAAATATAGTTTGTTTAATCAAAATGATTTATATGGTAGAAATATGTATTACGAGAAGAAAAGAATTACTATGAGAGGATTTTTGATAAAAGAGGATCAAAAGATTAATATTATATCGTTATACACTGAAATCTCATCATAAATAGTTGAAGCTTAAATAGTCGTACTAGGAAAAATATTTTTATTGGGTGAAATAAAAAGGAAACAAGAAAGGTGAGATCAATAAATGCTTAAATTTCCAAGAAATAATTCAGAAAATTATACGCATAAAACAACATGGATGTTTGAATAATATAATTTGTGTGTGGAAGCAGAATAATATATTTCGCGTGGATTTTATTTCGTTTCATTTCTTAAAACGATGCTTAGGAGGATGGTGAACTAAAAATACTACATTCTCAGTGTTTTAAAGTCTAAAATTACTGCATAGTTTGCTGCATAATTAACGTTTGTAACCGTGTTGTAACGAAAAATAAAAACATTGGAAAAGGGACATGGAAAAAGAAAAGTAGTGTGCATTTCGGACAGAATGGTCGGACAATTTTGTTGGTGCGAAACTCTCTGATAGCGAATGTAGAAGAACTGCAACATGTGTAATAAAATGCAGAGTATTCTGTAACAACATCGTGTAATTTTTGTAAAAGAAATGTTGTGTCAAAATTTATTTTATTATGGAATATGGTATTTTCTATCGTAAAAAAAAAAAAGAAAAAAAAAGAATCATGAAGATTCGAATGAAGTTTTAAATATCTTTCTTTTAAACTTCTTTTTCTCATTATTTAAAAAAAATATAATTTCGTATTCCCTATAAAAATAAAATTGTTTTCTTCAATTTTATTTCTTTCAAACATATATGAATATGATATATTTGCATTGAATTCTTTAATTATAATCGAAAAACTTTCCAAAAAAATGTTTTGCGTGATAAAATGACAAATTAATTATAAAACTGCGTAATTTTTTCATCGATATATAAAAATAAATTAGATTATAAAGGATTAACAAAATGAAAAATCCTTTTTTAATCTTTTAAACGTAACAATAAAAAGATAATTTATTTTTTAAGTTAATAATTCAATAACGAAATAATAAAATAATTTAAACGATTAATTTAAAAATCGTTCATCTTCTTTAGAAAGAAATGGATTTTCCCCAATAAAACAATACAATAAATAAAAAAAATTTACATCATGTATACAAAACTAAATTGAATTAAATTTCATTCAACTCTTCTTTTCACGCGCATTATCGAAGATTATTTTCAAAGTGTACTGGACGAGTTTCGATTCGATCAGAACAGTTTTCAGTTACACTCGTTGCAGCACAGTCCCTCTTCATATCTCTTCTTTTTCTCTTTCCCCTCCCCCTTCTCTTTATATACATACATATATATATATTTTTATATTGATTTCACGCTTGTTGGAATACACGCCACGTGTCCAACCATAAATTATACGTCTATCTATCGAGCCGTGACAGAGATTTATCACGGGTTATCCCCGTATAGCGAAATTTACTCGATGTAACAACAATCCATCAGGGGTGTGACTAATTAATTAAAGCAAGAAACTCGTGCATTGTTCGATCTGTCCTGTCCCGTCCAAATAACGCGATTACCGTTTAATAGTAGTCGATAGAACGGAAGTTTATAAATATTTATCGGACTTTCAGTTCGCATGTATACGTTGTTACACACATAGGCGGGAAAATTCAACTTTGTAATTAGTTATTTATGGCGGGGAATTAGAAAGGAGCGTGCATAATTTATACAGTTTGCCAAGAGATTAATAAATAACGAGATTTATCATCGTCGTCCGCTCCGTCAATATCGTGTTTACTTTGAATCTCGGTCGACTGTTAAACAGGAAATATTATGTGCGATTTATACACGACAATCCACGTACGCAACAGGGAATTATGAAGTGTTAAATCCAATGTCGTCCGATAATTATTTACTTAAATACGGCGATACGTGTGTGGAAAAACGGATGTAGCTTTATTTAAGTCCTTCCCTTTTTCTTTCTTTTTTTTCTCGATATTTGATAAATTTTTTGACGGTTTGTCGATACGTTTGTTTATGATGTCCTTTTTCAATCTTTCGTTCGTCTGATAAATGAACTTTAACACGTTTTATGAATATAATCTAGTTTTTCGCAAATGACTCTTAACACGTTTTATAAATAGAATTTATTTTTGTTTCTATAAATTACAATAATAAATTATTAAGCCTATTTTGTAATCGATGATTGGAATTATGATTAGACGAAAAAGATATCACGTAATTTCATTTTCCTTCACTTGGAATCAATAATTTTAGAATTTAAAACGATCATCGTAATTAAATCATAAACAATCATCCAGAAAAGAATTGAAGAAATTCTGCATTTCTCTCTCTTTCAAAAACTTTGAAACGCGAGCCAATGTCGTGGAACAGGCAATCCTCACCGAGGAAGGCACATTGATCCTCGCTCGTCCGACGAAGAAAATTAATAAACCTATCGTTGATCGACAATCGTTTGCGCCTGGATACCGTAACTAAATCCACGGGATAAGGACATCGTCTGGTGGTGATGGGCATGGATATCCTTCCCTATATCCTTTTCCCAACGGGGATCTGCGCGGCACGGAGGAGGAGGGGGAGAAAGGAGAAGAAGGGTAAAGGATTTCTCTGGGCTAGACGCCTTGGATCACGTCGTGAGACGGGTTAAATTGACGGGATAACGGCCGATCGTGTCTGAAAGCTTAAAGTCTGCCACGAAAGTGATTACCGGCTTGCTCCTTCTATATATATATATATACACATCTTTCGCCTTCTTACCACCCACTATGCCCAACCTCAAGGTCCGTCATTAATAAACCGATTGAAGTTAGAGGTAAAAGGTCGCGCTAACGAAGATCCGCAAACCTTAACGAGTGTCTACAATTAAGACTTGAATTAGACGTGGAACGCGGTTGTTTCTGTTCTGAAAGTTGCGCTTTCTGTGAGAGTACACGTAGCCTTCTTAATTGTTCTTCCGGTGATCGGAGCAGGGATAAAAGATTTTGTCGATAACGTGATGGGAATTTGGAGAGATCCGTTTGAATCGTGTATGTGAACGTGTTATGGGAAGAGTTTGTTTGGAAAAATTCTATGTGCTTGGAAATACGAGAACAAAGGTGTACAAAGGTAGAAATTTTAGTTTTCTTTTAGTTGAGAGAGAGAGAGAGAAAAAAATATATATTTCTATTCTTTTTTTAAATTGGTTTGGTTTGTATTTGACACTTTTAAACAAGTATATTGGTATTCGACAATTTTATATACGAATTTCTGCTACGATATCGTCGTGTGATTTTGCAGGATACGAGTTTATTTCGAATAATATTAACAAACTTTTATAAATAAATTTTTTTTTGTAAATTACGTTTCATTTGAATGTTCTAATTAATTAGAATTCGTTATTCATGATCTTGTGGAGGATCAAATCTCATCTTTGTGGTTTTTCTTATTAATAAATTTATTATTTGAAATATTTTTTTATTTATTCGTGTTAAAAATTTTTATCCAAGTTTTACAATAATAGATATTTAATTTTATGTTTAAAATATTCGTCTAGATTTTATTTTCTAGATTTTACAAAGATGAAGAGTTGATTTCATGTTTAAATTATTGTATATTTACTTTCTTTACGATGGCGAAGTAACTTAGCTTTAAATTTTTTTTATTATGGCCACATTTTGCATTTTAATGCCTATAATTATCGTTTTACCGATACTATACTTTACATTCAGCAATAAACCTTTCCAATTCTATCGACATTATAGCTTCATACAATATCAAACATGTACGAATTATGACACGGAATATTTTTATCAAATAAGAAATGGAAACCATTTGCATATCTAAATATATATTCAAATAACCATAACTTTTTTACTTATTTTAAATTTCTCCTTTATTCAATAGTTAATGGTCGAATAAGTAATTATTTTCTTATTCTCTTAAATTACATTTAATCCTATTCCATTTGTATTTACTTAAGCAATTTTTTATGTAAAAAGAAAATGTTTTAACATTTTTTATCAAAATATGAAAGTCACTTTGAATTCTTTGATTATTTGAATATAATATTTGATTTGTAGGAATGTTGATTACGAAATAAAAAAATTATAAAAATCTACAGAATGAAAAGCAATAATTATCGAAATATTTTTTAATTTGCTTTTAATTTAGATAATGGATCGAAATATTGTTCATTACGATCAATACAAATACATAAGCAGTTAGTCAATGTGCAGATATTTCTGGAGTTATATCATAAAATACTTCTTACGATATGATCCCTCATATCTTTAAGTATATGACTTACGATAAACTTTACTTTTTACATCTCAATTTTTTTTTTTTTAGAGATGAATATTTTATTCTTCAAATCCATTATCTTTCAAGGTGTATCGTATTAGATTATTAAATTTTAACTCTACATAATTATAATAGTATCTTAATAATTTTTCATTAAACATTTAATATTCCTTCGAATACATTCAAATATATTAAAATTAAAAAATTCAAGATGACTTCTATATGATTTTGAAAATCAAAATATAAAAAAATTAATCGTCACCTCGTACTAGTTCTTTTCATATTAACAAACTTTTACTTAAAACATTTTTTTAATACAAATTTACCAATTTAAATTCAATTCGCAGTTAAATGACTCATTCCATATATTGATCTTTATATCGATCGAATCCACAAGTTACTCGAATCTTTGAAACCTCGATCGAAAGATAAATAAAATAATGTAACTTGACGTTCAATTCATCGAAATTAGCCGGTGCAATTAGGAAAGTATCAATATTAATTTATTATAATCAATTTGAGTGGGCAGAGCTTGATTAGTTTGCCGTGTGACCATTGTGTTTGAAGTGCACTCGCGCTTAATTAAATCGGCCAATCGATATTTCGTGATTGCGCGATTCAGATACCGGATACTGACCGGATATCCGCCTCTGATTCTTAATGCCTATAGCGTTTTACTCGAAAGATAGCTGAGAATTATCCGTTCATTATGTCAAACGCAATTGCAAGAATTCTGTATCAAATCTCTTGATTGCGTCGATATATTGCACAATCTCGTTATTTTTATGCTTCTAATTGAAGAGAAATCATGGTTATTGACGATTTTTATTTATATTTTTCACGATTTTTTACACGTGAAGTCTCGTTTAAAATTGATAAACTGATATTATCCATTAAATCGTGTCCCATTTATTATTAATTATATTAAGGAAGAATAAATTTTATGAACAGCTGTCATCAATAAGGGACTATTATGAGTATATATTCATAGTTGAAAAATTAAAAATATCTATTCTATCTATTTTAGTTTACTTTTTGATTTTTCATGGTGATCTCTTGTTAATTATAATTAACGTGTAATTTTTTAATATTACGTGTTTTAAATATCAGATTCGATATCAATCATCAAAAGAATTAAGGAGATAAAAAGAAAAAATTGTTTGAATTTCAAACAAATCCCAAAAAATTTATTGCACTTTATATCATTGGCTTTTATTAACCATTTAAGCTGAAGAATTAAAGAAAAACAAGCAAGCCTATATTTGATATTTCAAAATAGAATAAAACAATTTGTATCATGTAATTATTTATACATACACTTCATTTTATGTTGTACAACAAGAGTACAACATACTGTTCATCAATACTGTTATACCAATTCAATCCCAATCCCAATTTCCAGAAACTTTCCGCAATTTAAACCAAAATGAAGTAATTATTCACCTGCTTGTTTACTCAATTCACCGTGGTATTTATAAAGAATTTCAAGTTTAAAAGTGAAAAATTATCTCGTGAGAGTTCACCATGAAACAACTGTTAAAGTGGGGACGGTAGGTGAAGGTGTTCGGATAAAATACGTGCTCCATAAAGTTTCTTACAGATTACAAATACACCGCCCTTCGTCTTAATTTATTCAAGTCGGAGAAAATGTTTCACCGCGACAAATTCACACCGACTTCATGTAGTTATTCAAGAGGTTCACGCTTGTCAAAACTTTCCACCATTATTAGCGAGAACTATAATCCAAGATATTAGGCTTGGTAATACACTGGATTATTGACAAAATCGTTTGTCAATTATCGTTATCAATTGATCGATTGTCAATTGACGTTAAACGTGGAAAATAGCGAAGTAAATTTTTCGCGCAATTTTGGTTTGTTTGGAAAAGGAATATTTTGGGAACGGATACTTCATCGTCTGTGGAATGCAATATGCCAGTAACACTTGGTGTCTATAGACGCGATAAATTAATAGGAGCTGCGATTGAAACTACTCGAGGTCGATAACAACCGGAATGTCGAAAATTCGCGCTGAAATTTACGTAAACTCGATACAGATAGTTTGCAATGCTTCTAATATTCCTAACGAAAGCTATAGAAATCTTTTAGCATTAATTAATTCGGGAATTTCTTGTGTCGCGATACCTCGTCATCTGTTTGTTTGATTTCAATTAGTGTGTAATATTTATTCCGATATCATTTTGAGATCGAAGTTCAAACTTTGTTGTTCTCGTTAGAAGATTGTATCAAATTCAATTGTACCTCCTTGTTTGATATTTGTGTTACTGATTTATAATTAAAATATCATTCGTACTTTTTAACATTTTTCGAATTGTTCTAATTTTTGAGCCTGTAAATTCAAAGATTATAATTTTATTGAAATTAAATTTGAATAAATGAATTATTTTTTTTTTTGTAATTTTTATTTTTTTTTTATTTTATTTTTTTGTTAGTAATTTTTGAATAATTAATTGGTTTTATTTTGAAGATTAATAGAATTCGTGATAATGATATTCTTGCTAAATTATTAGAGAAATATATATATATATATATATATATATATATATATATATATATATATATATATTGAATTTTTTAATTTAAAGTTGGCCGATTAAACGATATAAAACGATATTTTTGGTTTTATTTATTCTTAAAAAATTTTCATTTTCTTTGAAACGAATTCGAATCATTTTCACGCCACAGTATTGCTTTTAGATTTAATTAAAAATTTCTTTTATTATCCTTTTTGCATGAATTAATGTGAAAATGAAACCATCCAATGAAAAATTCCATTATACTTGAATCGTGACATTTTTGTTGCGTTACTCGAAATGCTTGTTTGCAAAGATAGAAAGGATAGGAAGATTTCAATGCATATCATTTCATCATATATATTTCCATTATTATATTATACATTTTCCAAAAATAATTCGATTAAATTTATCAGAGAGTAGTTAATTAATTACATTATTAAGCTACTTTAATTAATTATTAAAAGCTGTCTTCAATTAATTATATATGAAATGTTGCATCGAACTATCGAATAAAAATTTCAATAAAAAACGAAAAGAAATGATGAGTAAAGTATTTTCAAAATTACATGAATATTACATGAATACTTTATACAAACTCGCGATATAATGTAATTCTTGTGATAACCTCTCAATCGATTTTTATCCATTTCTCTGACAAGTTGTTGTACATTATAATCAAAAGAATAATATCTCGAAGTTTTATTTATTATTATTATTATTAATCACGGTTATATAATTCAATTTGTTTAAATTATAAAAACATTTTGCTATGTTAAACAAAATTATTCCGGATATAATCAGAAGTGTATATTTCAATGGTTCTACTATGTATACAGAAAGTATTCATTTTTGTTTGAAACTAAAGTTAAGATATACTTTCGAACACGGTTAGTATATACAGTTAGACAACGATGAGGATGTAGAAACTTTGTGATGGAAACTTGGTATACTTGTACTTAGAGTACACTTAAAATTGTATGTCTCTTCATACTATAGAATTCTGTATTATCCAACTTGATACACAAGAGGATAATACGGAAGAGTATTAATAATAATTCTAAAACGTAATTATGATAAATAGAATCATGATTATGGACATTATTAATTTTTGTATCGTATTTCTTTACTAGAAATTATTTTTTTCTTTTTTATTCATTTTGAAACATATCATTTTGTTTATCAATAATGTTTATAGTTATGATATTTCATGATCGCGTGAATTAAATAGAATTAAATATTATATAAGTATTAAAAAATTATCATTATTTTTTTTCATGCAGCTTAAATTTTCCAGAATAAAAAGAAAAATCTTATTTATTCGCATAAACACGTTCTCTTATCGATAATTCTTATTAGTAGCAACACTTGTAATTATGAATGTTATCGTTTATATAACATATTTTTTTTTAGAATAAACTGTATTCGATAAACTGTATTCAAGAAAGTAATAACAGAATAAGATATATATTACATATGCAATGACTATTTAAAAATGTTTTTTAAATATTTCTTTTAATATTTTAAATAATTTACTTTTCACTCTCGGATGTTATTTCCATTAGGATAGTATTTTCTTGAAATTAGAAACACAGGAAGAAATTATAAAGGAAGAAATTTTAAAGGAATTTTAAAGGATTCAAAGTTTTTTCATTTTAAAAACTAATACGTATTACATTTTATGGAAATATATCTCAATAATCTCATAAACAGTTTAAATTAGAAGATCGTTGTATCATAAAACATCGTATAATACAAGTGTATTCTTCGATATTCATCATCATCAGAAATTCTTTACCACGCCATTATATCTACCAACTTCGAAACTTCCATTATGTACTTATACATACCTGCTGGTGCCTCACTGGAATTAAAATAAACTGTATCTTCAAACTATATCAAACGATTGAAGATAGAAGAATAACGTTGCAAAAAAATTAAAAACTGGCTTTTAACTATAATAACTTTCGAACAGATAGATTCAAGATAAAAATTTACCAATATACATTTTCAAAAAAATTATTTCATCCACTAGCTCTGTCAAAATTATTCAATTACTTAAAAAGGAATCACATTTTGCAGTAATACAATAAAACCGCGTAAACTTACATCCAGATTATAAATTTTACAATATTCTTTTCGAAAATCTTTTTTTCGAAAAATATAAAATCTCAATCCACATTGGTTGAACTTTCCTCATCATCATCATCATCATCATTATCATCCACGACAACGTGTCACATCAGCGGCCTCGAAGAACGTCCAACCGATCTTCGTCATCTCGCACGAGTGGACCACCTTCACAACGATTAATCTCGACGCACGATGGAATGCTGACCGACCAAGTCCCGAGAGAAGAAGCGAAAGAAACTCATCGATGATTCTTTCCTCCCTTAGAAAAAAAAAAAAAGAAATCGAATCGAAGGGAAAGGGAGGACATGGCAAATCGCGTTATGAACGCACTGGAGGAGCTGGATTGTTAGCCCCGGGGCCCAAGGAACATCCAACCGACCATCCAACGACTGATGGAACCAAATTGCGAGGAAACGCTATTGGCCGTGACAAAAGTTCGCTTTCCTCGACGACCGAGTCGTTACCTGGCTTGTTCCACTTGGTCCATGGGAAAAAAAGTATCGGCTATCCTACGAAATCCTGGATCCTTGAAACTTGAGTGGATTCGTTGGTAGGGTCGATTCCTTCTGCGAGACTGGCATTGACAGTTTTCCACGTGGATAGCTATTCGTTGCTATTTCGCTTTTTTTTATGCCGCAATTATGCGCATCGGATCCTCCATGACTCGTAATGAAACAGATGGTATTATTTAACGACTTCCTTTTCTTGGATTAAACTTGTCGCTCTTGTTTAACGAGCATATATCCGTATTGTCACGTGTATTTTAATAGAGATCCATTTAACGATCCATTTAAGTCGTTTAAATTCTTATCGTTTTTTCGATAAGGAATGCTTTACTTTGACAAATAGACAAGTTTGTTAGGGATATTATAATGATTGGTGAGGAGGAACAGGAGGAAAAGATATCGTTGGAAATTAGTAGTAGAAGTTTTGGGAATATTTTGTAAAGATCTATACGAAATATAGTGACGTGAAAGTGAAAGAAAGAATTTGGATTAAATTTTCGTGAAATAAATAAAATAGGGAATACGGTTTCGTCGTCTTTGTGCCTTTTTTCATTTTTATTATTTCTTAGAGATTCTTCTTCCAGAAACAGAATGAAAAAATCCTTTCATTTTTTCAAAAAATCGATTTTCCAAATATATCCTAATACTAATATATATATATATATATATATATACATCTTTATTTCGTGTTCGAATAAATTACATTCGAATTAAGCTCACACAAATATAGATATCCATCTGATAGTGCATCCTCAACTAGAACTCGAAATAACCATCCATTAAACATTGGCGCAAAAAAACAAAACAAGCTTAATCTCCATTATCAACCGATCCAAACAATCCCCCTTGAAACAGCGAAGAATTAATACGCGCATAATTTTCAAATTCGAAGCCGACAACCTTCCCCCTCGAAATCCCCGTTCCAATTTAAAATTTCCAATCCTCGTTCTCGTCGTCCATCCATCCCTCCATCCCTCCCCTCCCAGCTATCAAAATCCGCAAATCCTGCAACACCCAAGCGTTTAAACGCAAGCGTTGACCGCTCCGCGCCGCAAAAATCTCCGCGACACTCTTCGCCATCCATCCGCGTGCCCGTGGCTATCGTGAATGGGAAACACCGAAAACCGTGTATATACGGTCGCGCCGTGTATTTCGCGGTGTGCAAAATTTCCGCGTAATTGTCCGCGTCGTAAACACCGGTATGCATCGGCTCGCCTCGTGGACGGAGGGATCCAAAAATCGTTGATTCGATTCGATTAACTGGGGGAGGGGGAGGGGGAGGGAAGGGGGTCGCGATCGTGGAAAATTTCGAAACGCGGGGATTCGACAAAACGGAAACGCGTAACAACGACTCGTTTCGCGAATCTGTTGTGCGTCGCGGGCGAGCAATAATTTTCGTTGATACTCGCGCGAATTTCGCGCACGAGGGCCGATATCGAAACGAAAACAGGGGGGATGAGTACAGGTGTGTGCATGTGCGCGCGCGCGCGCTTTCATGGTCGATCGAACCGATTTGATCCTCTGCGAATCGCGTTTCAAAGTTGCGAAAAATTGGCGGTTTTCTTTTTCGTTGATAGGCGTATGAATATTGTTGGGTGATCGGGATGATCGGTTGATTTTTGTACCGATTTAAGTAATATTTATTGAAATTAGGATGAATTACGTCATTACTTATGGGGATCGAACGTTTGATCTTTTGTAGTAGGAATCGTTTCGTCATTTTTAAATTTCTAATTCGAAAATGATATATAAATTGAGCAAAATTTGAACGTGTGCATGATATTATGGTTATTATGGAACATTTGATCCTTTGGCGAGGCTGGGAATCGTTTCGTTGTGAAAAATTTGCGGTTTATCTGCTGATATTATATGGATGCTATATGCATAAATATCATTAGATAAAATAACCATTATCGTGAATATCTATGAAACCATTTAGAATTTGGAGGGGAAATGTATCGTTAAATGATATTTGTTGCTCGATTCGAGGCTTGAAACTAACTGAATGCAATTTGAATGAAGTGTTTCATCAATTGTTTCATTATAAAAAGATGAATTGTATGTTACACGAGAGCATATTACACAGAATAGATTATATTAAAAGCATAAATTTATTATCGATATGAAAAATATTAAAAATAATGCAAGGAGTTATTAATAATAATTTATTAAAAGATTTTAATTTTAATAAATTTAATTATTTTCATATGGATGAATTTGATATTAATTAAATTCGATCTTGAAAAAGATCTTTTAATAAATTTGTTATAAATTCAGATTATGCAAGAATATTTATTGGATGGTAACCGATTTCGTGCATTATTTTATATCTTGCTTTTTAAGATAACCTTTAAACTTAAATATATTTAAAAAAATTTCCCTATATCGTTTAAAAATGATAATTAATATCAAGAGGTAATAGGTTGAAGTGATAAATAGCTAAAAATCACGTTCATTATCTGCCTTCAAAATTTTTGTTTTTAAAGAGAATTTGGAGTATTTTAAGATTTCATTATCATGATATGAAATTTCTTTCGTATATGCATTTTTGTCCAGAATTAAAATAAAACTGAATAATTTATACTAATTTTCAAACAAGTTAAATTTGCAACGCATTCGTATAATTTGAAGTAATAATTCCCTACTAACTTTGTAGGGAAATATATGTTTATATAATTCATAAAACTGAAGTACATATACATATACATATATGAATTTTCAAATATATATCGCGGATTGCCTCTCGGCATTTGCATACGAAATGAAACCTATTATACTTTTCGATAAGTTGGAGATAATTTGAATCGTAGTGAAAGCTCTTTCGCGGAAAAGTTATTCGGATCGTTAAACATTTCTGAAATATGTACACATTAGCAATTCCATTACTAAGTTATCACACCGAGAAAGTTTCGAAATCTCTTTGAAAATTTCTTCTTCAGATTGCATGACTTTGGAAGATTTCAGCCATTAAAAATTTTATATTAAACATCTCATATACAATCCTCAATTGACCTAAAAAGTAAATACTAATCTATTTATAATATATCAGCTATCGAGATTAATATATTTTTTTTCTAAATTAAAATTGTTATCAATTATCGACAATCATCGATATCGATTACTAGTCTTATTAAAGTCTTATTAAAATTTTTAAAAAGTCTTATACTTTAAAAAGATTCATTCGTTTTGACAGTAAATTTTTCAACAATTTTAATGATCGATTGTTTCATTGTATTAATCGTTATGGTAATTGGCTCGATCCAAAAATAATGAAGAAGCTTTTACCTTGGAAATATTGTGCTCATCGTTTTGGATTTTTCTTTTGTTAACTCGTATCATATACATCAAAGAGACACGCTACAAGCTTTTGTTCGATCGTAAATTCCTATATTATTCCCGATAGTCAAACAATGAAAATCGAAAGGAATAATAATTGTGAAAATAAGAGAAACATGCGACAGAAATGCATATTCTTTCTGATTTTTCCAATTTTCCAGTGATTCATTTAATAGATCCTTGAAATTTTAACATTTTCTTCTTTAAATATAATTTTGTAATTGAACGAAAATACCAACAAAATTAGAATAACAGTATAAAATATTCAGATTTTATTGTATTGTAATTATAAAAAATTTTCTCAAACAAAATTATATTCAGAGTATAAAAAGAATATCGCAGAAAGAAAATATTACAGAGAAGAAAGAATAAAGAGAAAATTAAAGAATTACTGAAACTTTGAAGACTTTCTGGCAAAAGAACTGTCCCTTATCCATTATTCTTTAAGTAGATGGAAATTAAAATCAAGATTTTTGAAATAGATAAATTTCCCTAGAAGAATACTTTAGAATAATTTCACGAGCTAATATATTCTATTGGAAAGTCGAGAATAAATAAATCATTAAATGTCAACTATAATGCATTTATCAGCTAGCAAACGTTGCTTCCTTTCAATGATAAGATATCTCTCTCTCGATCGGATCTTGATTGCGTAAAATCGATGACGTAAATATTCATTCAATAGATAGTTGTGCAAGATCGTTGCGTAACGAAGATGGCGGGCTATCGAGATAACGTTTGTACGAATATATTTGGACGGGCGTTTTAGTCGAATGCAACAATCGCGTTGATGATGGAAGCAATTGAATTTGCGCGAAAGCAATCGAAGTTAATTGGAAACAAAAACGATGGGGAAAGGATAGATGGACCTTTTTTATTTCGTTTCCTCGGGCGAGCAGCGCATTTTTCTCGTTCCCCCGGTGATTGCCAGTTATTCTTAATGGGTTCGAAAAAAATAGATATCCGATTGTAACGAAGGGGGTCCGTTGTAATGAAGGGGGCATTGTACTCGAAATTTTTTTGTATTCTTTCAGAGTATAATATTCGATACCAATTTAACTTGAGCTATTCAGGAATGGATTCAGAGTTTTTGGAGGTGTTAATAACGGAATATATTAGATCCAAATTTTAAAGTAAAATTAAATTTCAATCTCTCTCTCTTTTTTTCTTTCTCTTTTGTTATTTGAAATTTATCGATACATTTTATTCGCAAAATTCTCAGAGGATATCAAGCTTTGAGAGCAAGATTTTTTTACGATCCAAAAATCTGAGAAAGAACAGATTTTTTATACGTTATACATGATATATATTCGAACGAGAGACATTAGAGAAATATACAGCAAGATT
Source organism: Apis mellifera (assembly GCF_003254395.2). Lineage (NCBI taxonomy): Eukaryota > Metazoa > Arthropoda > Insecta > Hymenoptera > Apidae > Apis > Apis mellifera. The sequence goes on from NC_037643.1 coordinate 4,175,285, forward strand.
GTAAATACGAGGATATATTATATCTACGTCTCTTTATAAATTGTAAATAAGCCTCGAGCGATAGTTTTATGTTTGTTTTGGTCTCTAGAATCGACTTTCTAAACGCTTTCTAACGAATAATTTGTATACATCACAGTATTTATCTTGTATAATTTCATAATATATTTACAAGACATAAATCGTTGACGAGTCATGCCTATTCTCCTCGTGTTTCAAGATGTTCGTAATTGTGCCCTAACATTTTTCTTTTCGTTTCGCGTTTTAAAACTCGAATCGAATCGAGATATTAAAACAAGTCGCTCCATTCCTTGTCGATATATCGTTGGACGATCGCAGCTGTGAAGTTACAGTTGCAGCTGTAGCCGCGATTAATGTCTCCCTCGCGCTGTATTAATTTTTCGTCGAAGGAGGAGAGATATTTTGAATACTAACACGAGGCCCGGTGCGAATTTGTTTGCCGTTTAACGTGCAGCTCACGTGTTCCCGATTTGTGAAATTTTTACTATGCATAGTAAATACAGATGACAGATCGCTGGACGTCGCAGCGGCAAGAGGAATGGGCGTAGCGACATAGTGAGAACGTGGTCAAAAGTAATAACGTTTCCGGTCCCGAGACGACATCGAGAGAAATATGAGCGCGTAAGAAACTGAGAAGTCGATCAAAAATGTATGAGGAAATTGTATCGAAATAAAGATTCGTCGATATGAGAATTAATAGACAATTTTTATACTTTTTTCTTTTTAATCATAACGAAATTCAATTTGATCTTTACGCGTTTTAATTTATAATCTCAATCTTATATTTAATCTTTAATGTGAATTTTGTTTCTTTTCTTTATCACGAAAAATATATATATATATTAGATTATAAAAGATTTAATTTGATGTAGATATGGTAATATTATTATAAATATTATAAGACTATGAGTTGTTAAAATATTAAAGATTTAAATCAACTTTTCAGAGAAGTAATTAATTTATAAAAATTTGTTGAAAGCGAATATTCGATTTTATTATCCATCATAGTGTCTTGTAATATTTATAATTGAATTCTACGAACAACATTTTCATAGATAGATATTTATGAAAAAGAAAAAGGAAAGAAAGAAGCTTCACTTTTTTCTTTTTAAATTCAATTACTTACATTTCGCTGATTGAAATGTCCAGCGACTGATGATCAAAAGTGGAAAGAAACTAAAACCACGAATGGAAAGTAATATTGGATCTAAGAACACGCCAGAAATTCAAAAGTTTTGACGATCGATCGTCCTCTTTTCTATCCATTTACAAATTAATATTCTAGAGTTGCCGGCCATCGTTGAATATTCACACGAGTTTAAGTGCTTAAAAATTTATCGTTTCTAATGATTTAAGATTTAAAAATATACCTTTGAATTATTGATTTCATTGTTTCAATTGTTCTATCGTTAATTCTTTGAGATATATCACCTTTAAAATATTTGTGCCTCGCATTGTAATATGAATGACATGTTAATATATTATATCCGTTGCTGAACTTTTCAATTTATTAATATTCTATCCCTTAATGAATGTAAAAATGTAACTAAGAATATTGAATATTTATAAGGTATTTATCGATCCGCATAATTATGAATTATCAACTTACAGAATTTTCAAGAGATAATTTTTAATAATTCATAACGAAGAATAATTTAATTTTTTTATCATATAGTGTGTTTCTGTAAATATAAATATTTTATTTTGCATGAATTTTTAATGAATTATACCGTTAAAGAATAATACTAACGAAGAAATTATTTTTCGAATAAAACAAAACAGAAAATATCCAAAACAATAAATATTATTTAATAAAACAATTTAATTATCGAGAGATAAATAAAATGTTTAACTCTAAACTTATTTATATATATATCTTTACATATCAATTATTTATTTATTTTTTTTTCGTATTCTAGAATCGATTCTTCTCAATTAATATTTTTCTTATATTTACAACGTGATGTTATATATCTACGAGACACAAAATTTCAGAAAATTTCCTCCTTTTGGAAAGCAAGTAAGTATATCGTGATTAGTAAGCAATAATAATCGATCGAATCATTAAACAGACTGCGTGACCGAAGCATGGGAATAGTCACGTTTCATCAACTGCTAACGAATGCATTATCCGATAACAGATATCAATTAAAAGATAATGCTTTACAAACTAATTAACTTTCAATAATGAAATATATTATAAAAATTATTAAACGATATCGTTTCTTTAATCGTCTTAGTTTGAGAATAAAGTCGCATATATTTTTACGTAGTCTTTAAATCGAAGAAATGGATTGAATCAATCGAGATTGAGAAACAATTTACGAACAAAGATTGTACATATAGTACAATTCTATGGAAAATCTAAATCGTGCTTTCCGCATGCTATATTTCCAACAATGCGACGCTGTCATCCAAGTATATATCCAGCAGATTCGGGATACGTGCCAAAGACTGTTGAGATTCGAGTTAATGTACAGGCCCGTTGTTCTATGGAAACTAACGGGGATTTTGGATGTCACTTCTGCTTATGCGGCTATGTCTTGGAACAATGACCTAAGTTTATATGATCGTTCATTATGAAATTACAAATCCTTTGATACACGTAACTTAAAGCATTATTTAACTCGGAACGATTATAAATGTTTCTGATTACTGTACTGTAATTAATCAAGTATAATAAATTATCTATTAATTAAATAAATATCAATCATCATATTCGTAATATTGTAATACAAAAATACGTCGATTTAATTTTTAAATTTTGGTTTCGCTAGTCGTGCAAAAAATTCTATAATCTGTAACAGTATAACGGGAGAAAAGAAATAAGTTATATCTAGAGAATTTTATAATTGCAACAATTTTGCTAAAAACGAATATATATTATCGCAATAATGAAAGAATATCGTGTCATTGCAAGCTCGATATTCTCCTTCATTCAAAGGATTATTTCCACGGTACAATTTTTCCATCCTTTCGAATACCATTAAATTCGAACTCGCTTCATGAACAAGACAGAAATCCGACAGACGGAATATTTGGGAAGATTATTGAAAGCTAGAAAAAGAAGAAAAAAAAGGAGCCGAAACCGTGAAAAGAGAATAGAAGGAGGAGGGAAACGTTGCAGAAAGCACATCGTCGCTCGGTGTTTCCGCGATAGTGTGAATACGTTTCGTTTTACGCAAACGCGTTTTCTATTCGGTCATCGAGGTCGATTCATTTCCCGCGTGTATTTTCGATGGGAATCCTCGAGAAGAACCAGTTTCAAAATACACGAGCAGCGTTTCTTTTCAATTGAAACTGCTCGTGTGCAAAAGTTGTTGCGCGATTCCTATGCAGATTGCAAAGCTCTCGGTACATTCGTCATTAACACTCCTTCCTTCTTCTTACTCGCGTTGCTCTTACTTTCATCGATTCCCTTTTTTCTTCCTTTCTCTCTCTCTCTCTGTTTTTCTTTCCACTTCTCAGAGATTCTTTTTCATTTTTCCAATGGATTTTTCCTCCCTTTCCTTTGTAATCTCCCTTTCTTGCTGATTACGAAAAAAGGAGAATGATAATATAATCGCGAAAGGGAGGTAAAAAGATAAGAGCAGCGCGGAGCAAAGGCATGATAATATCCAGAGATACGTAGTGAAAAAATTATTAGCGGTAAGTGAAGTGTTTGCTGCATCGCGTGTTATAAGTTGCTTATGATTCTCTTATGCGGTTGAATTGTTTATAATCCATACATCCGAGTTTTCCATTATGCAATTAGAATATATATTATGCAACGGAGGAAGTTATCGTTTCGCTTTCGAACTTTCTAATTTCGATGGATTTTTTTCATCCACGATAAATTTAAAAATAATTTTTAAAACATTTTTACAACTTGCAAAACTCTTCTTGTACCATTAACGTATATTATTACAATTTTATTTTCAACACGTTGTGTGACGCACAATAAATTTCTTTATTCTTAAAATTCTTTCAAATGCTTCAAGATCTCGTTAACCAATCTTCCATTAAATTGTCTATCCTGAGATATCAAAAAATTGTTTGGGGAAGATAAAGGTTATGATTGCGCTTTGGAAAAGGCTACAAATCGCCATTAGGGGTTGCTTTCGCGATTGCGGTATCCGGGGGCGTTAAGGGACGATGGCCGGATGCTGGTTTAGCGATCGTCGTTTAAAAGGCTGGCTTAAACCTCGGTGGACGCCAATATTCCCTGGAATATATGCTTCCGTGAGTCGGAAATCCAAGCATATAACAAGAGCAAACGACCGAGGGACGATGAAGAAGGGTCGGGTGGACTTCTTTCTCCGGCTATATCTGGAAATTGCTTTCTCTCGAGATTTCAAAAGTTCCTCCAAAGAGCTAACAAGGTCGAAATTTTCACCGCGGAAACCACGTTAACCGGGAAACAAGAATTTGTGCTCTCTTGGAAAACGCTGTTTGTACTCGTAGTTGAAGCACCATGTCTTCTAATAACGAATGTGGGTTAAATATACGGGGATACTTTTCTTTTCTTTTTTTCTTTCTTTCTTTTTATTTTTTTTTTTTTTTTGAATATATTGGTATGCAAACGAAGGGTGTAACGAAGCTTTGAAAATGAAACTTGGAACTGAATATGTAGTTTTAAAAATAAACAGTCCCTTAATGGTTAGAAATAATTACATTTTAAAATGTGTTGACGACGATGGAATTGGAATATAAATTTAAAAAGATTCGTGACTTGAAAACAGTTTTTCGAAATCTTGAACATTTGAATAAATTTTAATTAAAATTACAATATTTTATCAAGACTTTTACATTTTAAATACAAAATTTATAATTTTTCTTGAAACATTTTATAATTAAATAAATCGTATATTTTTTAAAAATTATATATAACAAGTTGAAATTATTAAAATTTGTACTTTTTTCGAATATTTTATAATTAAATACCGCAGTTCAGTTTATAAAGTAGAATTTCAAGAATTATGCAAACTGTCTTGCTCAACTTCAAAGGCTGACCTATTTTTTCGTTGAACTCGTTCGTTTATACAGTCATAAACAACTTCTACATATCGTAAAGTAAAGTGCAGTGAGAGGAAAGTAAGGAGTTCGTTGGTGATATTTTGAAGATTGCATCGAACCGCACGAGAAACTTTGGATCTGTGCATAATTTCCGTCTGCGGGAGGTACTATTTTTTGAGAGGCTCTTTCATCTCGAAGCAACTTGTGTGACGCTTTAAAATTCTACGAAGCGTATCGAAACATTCGACGAATCTTTCTTTTACGATTCTTCCTTGTATCTTGCACGAATAACATGATGATACGAAGCGATAATTTATATTTTTCCTTAATGATGTATCTTCAATTCACAATTAATTAATTGCGTCTTCAGCTTGAACAAGCTTTAAAGATAAAATATGTGTAAATTTGTACTTTAATGAAAAAAATATAATTAAAAATTTGCAATTAAATTTTTTAAATGAATCTAAATCTTCCTATATTTATTTAAAATAATATTATTTACTATTTCTTATTTTTTAAATTATTTTTATTTAAAAATGCATTTCACACTTTAATAGATTCGTTCAGTATTGGTCAGACGTCATATTCTACTTTTGATTTGCAAACTTCCATTAATCATATTTTCCCAAATTATCGATTATCTATCTTCAAAGAAGAATCTTTGATTATTTGATCTGACTAAACTCAATTTCGTTAATAATAATAATTTCCAATTTTCCTTTCGATAAAATCGATAAAATAATCAACAAATCAGTAAATTCTTTTCTTTTCTACATTCTATCTCACTACAATTCTACCATAGCATTCCAATCACATCAAAAAATTCCAATTTACTTTTATCACTCAAGATCTCCATTACAATCCATCACATTTCAATTCGTCCACCACGTATATAATAATTAATAACGCCTGTATTTAATATACGTCAAAATTTACTTATGAATCTGAATTCACAATATTCTATCGGCGAATAATTTTTTATATCACGATTTTTCGATATCGATTCCCAACTCGTACAAACTCGTATTTAAAACATCGGCCCATATATTTCTCTATCGACCATCCTTTCGTCCCCGTTTCTCGAGCGATCAATCCACACGGATGCGTTCGGCAATGCAATTACAAGTTGAATGTCCAGCGTGACAAGAACGCGTCCACCTCTCGGCATTAATAGCTGTCGAGCCGCAAGGAACGAGACGCATCAGCAGGGCGCGAGAAGTCGAGGTAGATCGATTCGGTTCTCAGAACGGTTCCCCTATTGTTCCCCTCGCCCCATCCATCCACCTATCCATCTTTCGCTATACGTCAGAGCAAACGACAGCGGCCATTGTCTTCCCTTGGAGAATCCACCTCGATCTCGCACCTCCTTTGCCTCGCTTTAATGGCCGAGAAATTATTTCCCTGCTAATTAACCTAGCTCCGCGAACGCGAGGCGAGGAGATTGCCTATAACCTGCTCCAACCCTCGTAATTAAGGTGTGGTGGTAATTCAATAATTTTCGGGCCCCTCCCCCCCACCTTTCAAGAACGAATCGCCGGAGACAAAGGCGATCGTGGTGGATTAGAGGCGCTCCCCCTAACTTTGCCTTCCTTTTTTTTTTTAACGCGAGAGAAAGGATTTCACGCTTCGATCTCTCCCCTCCTCCGATCTCCTCTCCGGGCGACGCGAGGAAAAGTTCGAATCGACGAGCAGATGGAAAGTTAAATTGAGAAGTTTAGGGGAAGGAGCGTGAGAAGGGGGTGGAGATGAACGTAGGACGAAGGGAAATTGTCACGTGATTGTTGTGCGGACGGCGTTTCGAGGAAGTTTAAGCTTTGGAACGAGAGTATTTCGATTCGAGATCATTGTTTTCGAATAATATGTACAACTCTTTTTTATCATATTGCAGAGAAAAATTTTATTCTCTTTTATTTGTATTTAAATAATTTGAATATTTTTAATTAGACTGGCATTGAAGCACTATCAATCGAACGATGAAATTATATATTTTTATTCCATTGTTCGTAAATCTATATTCCAAAATAAAGAAGGATATTTTCGAAAAACTTCTCTTTTCTATGAAATTCTTCATTGCGGTTTAAAAAGTATATATACTTCATATTTTCCAAGGTTTGTAATGGGTCGATTATAAAGATTATAAAATTCCAGCTGCGAAAGCCACGCTTTCTGAAACGGCTAAATGAACTCTGAAACGGTGAATTTTGACACAGAGAAAGACAAAGAGAGGAATAGGCAAGACTCGTTTAGGAAACTGCGACGTTTATATGAACGAAAAGCGGGGCGATACAAAGCATCGTTTAATCCTGTGTAAAGTTTCCATGCCGTGATTTACATTCTAGGAACTATCGATGCACTTATTGTCCGCAAAATTCGAGATTCGAGCGGCAAAAAAGTTTAAACGAGTGAAAACACACCGTTTGCTTTAATAAAAAAGACGGGAAGAAATAAAGTTGCAATTCGGTTATGTATAAATAACGCTATATTTTGAAATGAATGAAAATTCGTTTCATTCTTCTCGTAAAACTGGAATTTTTATTGAGATATTGTGCCTTGTGTCGAGGATTTTGATGTGTAGGATATATATAGGCAAATATTGTAATCTTACTAAAAAGATAAGAAAAAGTTTCATAAATATTTGGAATAAAAATTGTATTATGTAAGAAATATTAAATATTCTAAAAAGAATGTCACGTGTAAGAAAAATATTAATATTCGATAATATAATTTAATATATATATAATAATGAAACGAAATAATTATTCACAAAGATGAATTTTTAAAATGGAATTAATTTGTTTATCTTCTGAATATACCTGTTTTATGAAATTTTTATTAAGTTATAATTACATTATTGTAGTAAAAAGTTTATAAATTTTTATTTCACTTTTAGATAGAGAATGTATTAATTATACGGAAAATTATAAGATATATATAGATAGTGATTTTTTTGTACAGTTTATTTTCACTTTAAAAACTAAAGTAATATTTTTTCAATTTAATACTTTTGCGGATACTTCAATTATAACTTAAATGATTTAAGGTTTCTCGTTATTTTTAAACGGTAATCATAGTATGTAAAAGTGTCAAACTTTAATCTAAAAATATGGGATCGTGAATTGATTTTCTTAAATTGCACACATCTATTCTTCCTGTCTTAAAAAAGGGATATAAAAGAAATTTCATTAGCATTCTCTTTTTTTCTTTTTTTTTTCTTTTTTCATATATACAATTTTTTCCTAAAGTTTTCCAAGTATATCTTCAAGAAAAGTTATAATCCTATGTCTCTGAAATGGTTTAATTTCAAAGAATGAAACAACTTTGAAAACTTATCGTCAATTCCAAGACATATTTAAAGACTTGAGAAAAACATTTTTAGTCTGGAACTTTTTAAATTTCTAAATTGAGATTTTGAACTTTATATTACAACTCGAAAAATATTTTTGCATAAAATATTTGTAAAAATGAAATGAGAGATTATTAACAAATTGTTGCTCTTGGATAATTAACGGATTTTATTTAATTTTTGTTCCTATAGATATAGATGCAATATAAAACTACAATCACGGAAAATAATAAATAAAATTAAAATTTTTTATATATAAAATAATAAGGAGATACTAAAAATTTTGTTATCAAAATATACTCAAAAATTATACTATTAAAGTTGCCTTTTGTTTTATCTCGATATCTCAATTCGTTGCCGAGATATAAAGGCTCAAAGAGAAATTATGAATGGGTCAATGACCTACATATTTTCGTGCGTACTACTATTTCCAGGAATCGCGTCTGTCGCTTGTCTGGACCTTGGGGTAGGTCAGTGAGACGAGGTGCGAGCGAGAGTTCCGAGTAAGCGACAAGGATGAAGATAATAAACGATCAAAAATTACCCTTTTCTTTACACGACGATATCTCGGGAACCGGAAATCGTATCGAGATGAATGAAAAGGCGTTTTAAAGCACAAGGATCCGCGCTTCTAATGATCCCTTATTCATTTATAGAAAATGATTATCTTCGAAGTTATAGCGGTTTAAAGTTCTTTTAATTTCAATAGAATTTAATCGAGTTTTAAGGTAAATTATAAATTCAATATGTTTGAATTCATTTATATTTAAAATGAATATGACTGACTCGAATCTATATTCATTATTGAATTCATGATTTTGATAAAAAAAGATTTTCAAATCATAATCATAGTCTTTAATATAGTTATTTGTTTTATGATTTGCCGTTCTGTATCGTTGGATATATTGTATGAAATTAGTAGCACTTTTACATATATTTACTTACAATTAACTGACTCTTCTTATGAAAATGATAATCACATTTGATTATAAGTTGGGAATAGGAACAGCTGTAATAACTACCGATGTCGTAGAAAGCAGAGAGAGAATAACTTAATAACCATTTTTCAGAAACTCTTCATATCTCCAGGAACGAATGAAATCTTAATATTCCTTATTACCATATCATCCTAATTAACAAACCACTCGGATAATGTATTTCACTGGTCCAGAATACATTATGAACCTTTAAATTCGAATTTTTAAAGTATTTGCATATAATATAACATGCGATGATCTTTGATATTTCGATATCAATTTTTGATGTATTTTATTTGATTCTCGACGGAATCAATAATTATATATATAATAATTTCTGATATTTTATTGAAAATTAATTTATATTTGACATTAACGAAGTTTGCTATTCCATTTGGTTTATCTCTGATTAATGATTAGATTCAAATATCACGTGTATGCAATTAAATGGATGTACTCATTAATCATTAATACTAAAATTATTTGATAATTTCATTGGAACTAATTATAGAAGCATAATATTATATTTATTCATCATCTAGAGAAATTAATCATATATAGAAGATGGGCTAGAAAGCATAATCATTTTAATCATTATTATATGAATCAATAAATTGATGGCAGTTGATTTCTTTTCTTTATGTTTATAAATTTTTCAACTTTTTTGTTTATAATACAATCATTAATTTTTATTAGACGAGAAAAAATACTTAAATGTTTACTTTTAAATTCATAGAGAAAATAAAATATAAAAAGAATATATAGAAAGAAAAAACAAATCTTAATAATATTATCGTCAATGTATTGTTACACATTCAATATATATATGTATATTAAATCAAATAAAAATAAAGGAAAGATATTCAATATAATATTAACAATTTCAAAATTTATAACATTATAATAAAGATAATATACAAACGCTATAATATATAAATATATTATATAAATTAATCCCATATATAATCATTCTACAAACTATCACTAACTCTGCTGTCTTTCTTTGCAGGTAAGCTCGAATTCCAGACAGTGATTCGCTCTATGGTGTAAGTAATGATCCACCAGGTGACCTGTTTCGAGTCAAGACGATCATTCGTCATCGTCTTCAACCCTTCACAGATCCAAATCTTTCTTACTCTACTCTCTAGTTTTTTTTTCAAGTCTAAGATCCATTTTCAATTCATCCGTTCATATTTACGTACTTTCTGACATTATTATAATAGAAAAAGAAAATAAGAAAGATCAGATGTACTTTTTCGCACGAGTCTGATCACCAAATATTCAAACAATTATTCAAATACAATTTACAAAGGCAACGACAATTATAAAAATAATTATTAACAGTAAAATTGCATATTCTGTAATTGGCAAATTGTTATAAAAATTGAACACGATTAAGAGAGAGCGAATAGAATAAGCATGAATATATATACATATAATAGAATAGACAGCCAATTGTCGGAGGGAACAAAAGGATGTTTCCTTCACGCATGTGCTGGAACATGATCTTCTTTATCTCACTCTAGGACGACTCTCTTCCGATTATTATCCTTTCGAAGGGTGGAGCAGATGTAGCTGCTACCGGTGTACCATCTCGCATCCATGTCTGATACACGATCTCCAGAGAGATTTCATACGGCAGAGGTTGCACCCCCTCCCTTCACACCTCGGATATTCCCTGAGAATTGCAAATGTTTCGCCACCTTCCCTCGACAGCCATTCCTCTCTCCTCCCCTGTCTCTTATTCGTCTTTCGTTTCCTTCGAGACGATGCGATGCCACTTCTCGCCCTGGATATGGAAATTTCATATAAGCCATGCTGCACCATTTCGGTGGGGCGATACTCTAGGATCTCCCTTCCCTTAGAGATAATGCAATTTCTTGGCCGACTTATTGCATTCGCAGTCCCGGCCACTTTTGATATTTCACCATGGTTGTTCCACCGCTACGTGGTGGGCTCCTTGTCTATGGATAGATTGAAATGACTTTGTGAAGAAGAGGATTCCTTATGTTAGAGGGAATATATCTCGAATAGTCTCTAGGGGATATCACGATCCGTTTAAATATATTTCCGATACTTTGTCTCGGGTTTAAGAAGAGAATCGTGTTTGATGTCGTATTTAAGTGATATCAGATTATTCATATAAACGTATACTTTAGATTTCCAATAAGGCGACTAAAATTTCTCCATTGCTTCGTTGAGTTATCCTAAAGTATTCCTATGATTCAAATATGATGTAAATAATTTAAATAACTTACATTTGCTATAATTATATAATTTGAAGTTTATGACTACTCTTAGGATTCTTCTGTAACAAAACTTAAATACACAAATATTAGCGAATAGCAAGGAATGGAAAATATGTTCGGATCTCTAATCTTTATCAAAAAGACATTTATCAATGAAAATTTATTCAATACGATATAATTTTATTCATAACATATTATTATTCACTTAGAAGTAAACACGTTCCATCATTATCTCATAAACAATTAAAAAATTCAATCTTTCCAAAACTTTCTCCCATAAATTTTCGCTCCGTCAAACTTCCCCTTCGATTAATTTAAAATCATCTTCTTAGAATCGTTTAATTCCATCTCTCCATCCACTTTTTTAAATCCCCGAATTTGCATACGTTTCACCTCACGCAGGAAACTTTATTTTCTCCCTTATCGGTCTAAACGAACGATCTTTATCAAATATCGAGGGGGGAGGAGGGGAGAGAAGGGGAGGGGAATCGAGAGAACAGCTTTATTCCACGCGACTCCCCCCCTCCTCCCTCTTTTCATCGAACTTAATAACGAGCGCGTGTCTATCGACGTGAACGTATAGTTTGTCGTAAGATCGGGTATATTAAGTATCCGTATATCAGACGGGCCAGATCGCGAATCTCCCCCCTCCTCCTCCCCTCCCCTCAGTTGAAGCACCAACCTCCTCCATAAAGCGATTTACGAGCGTCGCAGATTTACCGGGCGAAATTGCGCCCCCCGCGTTTTGCCACGGATACGTAGACTTACTCCGGAGGAATATCATTTTTCCCGTTTAAATCGGAGCGCCATTGTTCCGCTCATGCGCCTCATTGCGTTTGCGAACTGTCTTTGCGGACGTGTCGACGAGATATTAAAGAGGGATTATCGATGAAGAAGACTTTTTGTTTCTCGGAGAATTGAGATTTCGTCGAGCGACGATTTAAGGATCGTGGAAAAAAGTTATATGCGTGTTGATGGATTGATAAGGAATTGGATCATTGAATATTAAATTCAAAGGGGAGGGAAATTCAAGTAGAATTGGTTTAAATTGGTCAGTTCTGTAATAAGATGGAATAGATTGATGTAGGTTAGGGATGAATTTTGTTTAATGAAGATTATTATTTGATAGATTGGGACAGAGATATCGATGATAATCTTGAAAGAAGAGTTAAATAATATTAGGAATATTAGAGGTAGATATCGATTATTAAAGGTTCGGATAAAATAAACAGTATACAGAATATTTATATTACACGTATAGATATGTTATCGTTATTATTTTAATATTACATCAATTTTTACCATTAATTCAACGAGTAATTCACAACAGAAATATCTTGTTTTCCAAATACAAGCATATATTCGAAAGCAATACAACGTCAAAAATTTTAGCCAATAGTTCCATCAGGTTCCTGTATTCATCAACTTTACCAATCAAACTTCCGTTAGATCATGCCAATACTAATTTTAATCAGAACTTTTTCTCCCCCTCCCCGAGTGTATTTCAAACTCGGGTTTCAATCTATTCGCGAATTTTTCACAAATTTCACTTTCACCTTTCCATCGCATAAATCTACACATAAATAGGGGTGTATCGCGAATACTAGGATAAAAACAGAAACGAAGCGATTGAATTGGCAATAATCATTTGCCTAATGGACATTTTAGAGGCCCGATGAAAAGGAAAAGGCTTGTAGGCGATAACGGCGCGAATTTATCTGGAATTTCTGTTCGATCGAAATTGGCGACGCAAATTGGCTTCAAAGCAACGTCGAATATATGTACATACACGTTTAATGAAATGAAATTGCACGAATCGTTATTGTGGTAGAGCGGAGATAGATTTACAAGATTATTTTTACGAAAACATCCGATAATTGAACGTTTTTTTTCTTTTTTTTTTAATCGCTTTATTTTATTTAATCGCTGCGCGCGACGATCGCGAATCGATAACCTGCGAAAGCATAACGATTAAAGCATTTCGACGATTTCTCATTTCAATTGCTGATTTTTTACAATATCATATCGTATTAATTAATGCCAGTTTCGTGTATAATAATATTTGTTCGAGGGAAAAGAGAGAAAGAGGGGAGGAGAGAGGAACGTAGAATTTATTTGATTGGTTCAATGGTGCGAACGTTTAAAATTTTCACGACGCTTCACGAACCGTGATGCATTAATTGTGGGATCTATCCAGGGATTCGATAAATCTTTTGTCGAGCATTTTGTCTTTCCCAAAGATTTCTCTCATTTATTTACGAGAATTACTTTTCAATTTGTTTTCTAGTATCGGAGAAAGTTTTGTTCTTTGAGAATACCATTTCGTGTAAAGCAATAATTTGAAAGATAGTTTAGAGGAAATTAAAAATTTATTACGATAAAATAATAATAGCTTATGTTTCGACAAATGTTACAATTTTTATCTAACGATACAATAAAGTAATTGAAAACTTCAAAGATTCTTTTTTAAAGAATCCAAAATATTCTTTCCATTAACATTGATCATTCTCTTAGAACTTCTTCACTTATCCAATTCTTTTTATCCAGTTAAAAAATAACAATAGTCGATTAATTATAGGGTTCATTTTTCTCACGATAATAAATCAGAAAAAAATGCATTGTAATCTTCTTTTGAAGAATCATCCTGCGATTTTCGAATCCTCGAACATCTGTAGTCGAAGACTTTGTATAATTTTAACAATCGAACGATATTTCATTTGCCAAGAATTGAAAATAATCCATCAAGCGGTGGAACAAATATACCCGAATAACGGCGTCCCGTGTAATTGAATTCACCGTGTAACGTAAGATGGACGACAGCCTTGTGGTCCGACAAAACGCTGTCGCACGCCACAGCGAAAGAGAAATACGAGGAGTAACCGGCAGACCATTTTGGAATGGCGTGCTTTCGCAGCATAAGTAATCCTTTGTATCTCCGTGTATTTACGTGTCAAAGCGGCAACAGATTCGCGCAATAATGCATACATGTAATACGGAGAATACATTTGTGCATTTGACACGAGCACGATGATGATGTCGAGTTACACGAAAGTTTGTCCTAATTCATGAACAATAAACCTTTCTGATATGTCATTAATCGTTTAAAATACATCCTTTGCGAGATCACAGTTGAATTTAAAAGATTCAAAATATTTAATTATATAATATAATTTTAACGAATCATTTTACTATCGTTCCTTGCTTATCTCAATTATTTTTACAAAAAAAACTAGCAGTTACTTTTTTCAAAAATAGTAATAACATCGCTGCAATACTAATCAACGCTCGTAATAACACCTCGTAACGCCATACCTGTTCTCTGTCTGAACTGGGCTGACAATCAAGCCAGAATCGAATTCGATAGAACCGTTAACGAGTCAAAGCTACACGCCACCGAAAAATTCCCTATATCTGTCTCCCTAAACGCGACAAAGCTAACACTTAGCACAAGCCGACAAAAGCTGATCCAATAACCACGTGTCTCCTCGTCTAACCAAACACCTCGTTTACACGATTACAGCTTATACGATATCCGGGTGTAAATCGAGGTGACGTGAAATCGTAAGGATAAAATACGCGAATGTCCATACACGGGAGCAGGATGGACGAATACGGAGAGTAGTTTATTCATCGAAGCGATCGCTATGGTCTTCTCCTCTATTCAAACGAACAAGCCAACAGTTTGGTCGAGTTGGCAAACCGATTGCCGAAGTATATAGGCCGTTTCGCCGGTGGAAAATGGCGTATACGCGTCAAATATAAATTTAATGACGCGTCGAAGCGTGACGGAGGGACGGCGTGTGGATGGTTGGGGAAGGGTGCAGCTTTATAAAATTGACTGGCTGTCCCGTTCCTGCCGGCGGCTCGATGAAAACAAATAGACGAAAGGGCTGTCAAATTCTGGAACCGTCGCGCCGCGCGCGTATTGCGAGAAACTAGCATTGAAGCTTTCGTACCGCGCTGCTGTGCAAATGAAAAGGGGCTGTTTACCGGCAGTTTTTCACAGCCAGGGGAGGGGTAAAAAATTCCACGCGTCTGCTTTTTCGTATATACCTACCTATCGGTTCGAGCTGCTGCCCGAAACGAAATTCATTGTGAAACGTTCGTGGATTGTGGGTCCAACGTGGTTTGGTGGGCGTTTAGCGCCGATTTTTCCGATTGTTGAATTTCAAAGTTGCGTCCTCGTGTCGGAGAAGTTGGTTTTTCGTTGTTCCTGAAACGATCTCGGAGTTGGATAAATAATAGTGTAGGATAGAAATGGTGAATGGTGGATGGTGGGTGGATTATCCGTGGTTAGGATTAATTCGGGGATCTCGATCTATCCGGGGCTTGGATTATCCCTTTTCCTCTTTTAGCGAGAAGGATGGAATGGTTCTAGGTTGTAGGCTCTTTTTTCTCAAGAAAGGATCGTAAGACACGAACGATCGCGTGAGGGAACGTTTATTAGGGACGAAATTAAGAAAATAAAATGGCGTGAGTGGATACATTGTAATTACATCCTGCGGAGGAATGAAAAATTTTTTGCGATCTGTTATTTTCTGTATAAAATTAACCACGTTTTCAATCGTTTCTTCGTATGGTATGATTATTTTCATCAAATATTTTCAGTAAATTTGATGAATCTGAATTATTTAACCTTTGATTCAAATCATAATCTTATTATACATCTTTAAATTATTGTAACATTTTGTGTCTTGAAGGGATATAAAATGTTTTCAAAATTAAATTTTGCTGAAGCATAATTCTAAAATCTCTTAAGATATCTAAAAAATTGATCAAAATGATCTATAATTGATGAATAAATTAAACAAATCGTTTATTCGAAAATATTCGATTAGCTTGAAATTTGACATATTAATGAAAAAGGATATAATTTTGAAGCATAAGTTGTGAGTTTAGATTCTATCATGATGCAAAATTATATAGGGAAATTGGTAGCACGAAAATTCAACTTCAAATTGTTTACAATATCCAGCATAGTTTCTCTATCCTTCTCTTTCAGTTGTGCGAACAACTCTTGACACCTATTCCTTTAAAATTCATTTTGATAGAAACGAGCCAACACTCGAGTTCAATAAAAACTTTCAACAAAGTTCTGACGTGTTCGTTAACGTCGTATTTTGAAAAAGTTATTTTCAAAATATAACGATAGACGATTAGATACAGATGATTATTTCTAATCATGAATTTTTCAGCATTGTTAATATAAAAGTTATTAATGTAAATGGATAGAGAAGTTTCATCACATATAAACTATTTTATTCGAAATCTATAATTATAAATAAACGATTAAGAAATGAAGTTCTTGAGAATTTAAATAGTATTTCGAATGCTATAAGCAAATTCGAATAAATATTTATAAATTTAAAGATATATAAATAATTAAATAATAATTAATAGAAATATATATATATAGTAAAATATAGAATTGAATACTTTTCTAAATAGAATTATTAAATCCATTTGACATTTCAAAAAAGAGAGTTTCAAAAGAATTGAAAATTAACTGCAATCAATACTATGCGATTCTCCTTACTTCCTCAGTCTGATCAAATGCGGTTCACACTATTGTCCGACCAAACACACTTCATACCACTGCCAACACTCAAATATCTCACGTTCCATTCGTCCCTATATTATATATATATATATTACCTCTCGTCTTCTCCTATTCTCTTCTAGATGTTCGATCCATTGAAATTTTCCATCTCAGATTTTTCCTTTCCCATGAATGAGATAAAACTCACATTAAAGAGCCACTAATCCCACGATTCGAAACTTGTTTTGGTACGAACAAAAATTCTCATCGATGTTAGGGATCTTTTTCTTTTTTCAGAAATCCATTATTCCCTTTTCTTCGTCGTTACAATTTGATATCGAGACGAAAAAGGATCGATAATCTCCACTTCTTACTCCTGAATCTTTGGAAACGGTTTATAAAGAAGTTTACAAGATCACTGTCAATCGGTGAGAATAGAGAGATATTCGTACGAGGTTGTAAATTCAACGAGCCGCGTATCTGGATCGATTGCGTGCGGAAATTGGATCCCCTGGCTCTCGATTCCTGATGAAAAGCATCGTCTTACCTGAAGGAATCTCGACTGATTTCCCTCCGATGGATGGATCTTATTGGTTTAGGATAGGAATAAACGGGAAGAGAGAAAAACCGAGGTTTAGAATGCGTTTAGTGGAAATGCGGCTGGGATCTATTGAAGGTATTTGGTCATTGTTGAATAGGATAAAAGATAAGGAAAGTATTGTGCGGTGTTGTTGGAGGGGAGGCGAAGAAGTCAAATTTGGGAACGATTCTATTGTTGTTGCGCAAACGTGATATTGCAATTTGGGATCGAGGATCAATAATATTATTCGGTGTTGATATTGGTATTTATATTTTCTCTCAATTTCTTGTATCACAGAATTTTTGAAGAAATTCATGTTACTTATTGTTAATATAACACGTGTCTATTAATCAATTAAAAGTTTCCCATCAGATCTTACGAATCCACAATTGATTTTCATTCTCAAACAATTTACTTTATAAAATATTTTATTCATTTATATGAAAAATCTATCACTAAATAATTTATTTCACTCCTGAGTTTAATCCTTTCTTCTAATCGATCGCATTATATAATAAATAGAACGACTAAATCGGCAATAATTCAATAAGAAACATCAAGAATTTCCATCCATCGTGTAAAAATCCACGGATATAATAAAAAAAGAAGAAGAAAACAAGCTTGGCAAATAAACGAACAGATCGGTGTAAAGTTGAAACCGGCATTCCTCGCAGGACAAAACAGATTAGATTACAGGGGAGGAGGGTGGAAAGCGGGCATCGCGTTAGGATTTCCCATGCGAGGCGTACATTACGTTACGGTGCACCATGAAATATGCAACGCTATCTGCTGGCACGGCCGCAACGCCACGACGACGATCCTCACCCTATTTCCAAGCCGGCTGCTTCCTATGCACGAGCCACTTGGCCGCGTCCGTGGCTTCGAAATCGGGGGATCCAACGCGATCGAAAACCGTATCGAACCGAGCATCGTTATCGTCGACCACCACCACCACCACCACCATCCCCCTCCCCTCATCGATACCCGGAGAATTTGACTCTGGACCAAAATTACCAGTAACGAGGTAGCAGCGACGGTTTCCGCGGAAACCGACCAATTTTCCGGTATTTCTCCGTGGAACGGCCGCTATTCGCTATTTCATGGGTTTGTCGTTTGAATCGATACGGGCTAACGAGTACTTTCTATGGGCTGATACGTTTCTTTGTGTCTTTTAACGTGTGTATGGGAATTAACGGTCCCCAGTTTGATGGAGAAGGCGAGAAATTGCTTCGAGTATAAGCTTTCTGGTGATTGGCGTGTAATAGGGGAGGAAAAAAAAAGAGAGGGAGAGGATCGTATTGTGCAGACATGGAAGTTATTGGTTTGATGGGAGGAAGGGTTGTTTTGGTCGAGCCATGATTTTTAATGAAATATTAGATTTTGATTTAATGTATATATATATTGTTTAGAGGGAGAAAAGATTTGAATCAAAACTTGGAAATTGGATTGATATCATCGGTGAATTTTATAAATCATAAAGAAATTATAGATTTATATATATATATAAGTCTATGAAATGTGCGTGACATGCAGAAAGATTCATAATTGAGAAATAATCATAATAATAATAATAATAAAATAAATTTATTCGACGTATAATTTCGAATCATCGATTCATTAATATCATCCAATAATATGATAAATTTCTGAAATCTGATTAAACTTCACTCTCTTTACTATCTCCATCTTCAACTCTCGCAATTCATTCCAGTTGATATTCACAAACACAAGTCCAGCTAATATCCAAACTATCAAACTATTTAATTTCTCGTCTCCCTTATCGCCCAAATACCATTCGACAAATTTCTGAATTCGCCTCCATGCGAGATCGGGAGAGAAGGAAACACGATAAACCGAAAACACGTAAGAAAAGCGAGGGCCGAGGATACCTTTCATTCAAACTTAAACGGCCTGGCCGAAGTTTAAGTGGGCCAACCTTCTCCGTCCAATTAAAAACCCAATTCCAAAAGCTATAAGAGTGGAGGGAGGAAGAGGAGGAGGAGGAGGTTTCACACCCTCGCGCTTCCGTGTGTCGAGACTTTTGAGTGGCTGTTTCGCCCGAAGCAACTCTATCTATCCGCAAGATTCCCCGGGAAAATTCGATTGCCTGTAGGAGCTATGTCGTTCGAAATCCTTCACTCCCTTCGCCTTGATATGTCGATAGGGAGGCACAATTATATCCGTGATGACGTCTAAACTAAATCGACTTGCACGTGTGTTTACCTATGTGGCGCAATTAATAGTGTTGGAGGAGTTGGATGCTGTAACGAGCTTCGTCACTTAGGATTCATCCTCACTGAACGATTTAATTACCGATGATGAGTGATTTTTTAAATAATTTTTATCATATTTGTATGAACGAATATCGATATCTTCTATATGTAATATGTTGATATATTTGAGAGACAAATAGAGACTTTCATCGTATCGTAATAATATTTAATTTATGTGTCTATTTTTCTTTTGTGTTTGTTTTCATTTCTAGAATCGATTCTCCAAAGGTATATCTACGAGTATATATATTAATACCTTAAATCTTGAATACACAGTACGAAGATATACGCGCATGTAATATAACGTTCCTTGCTATTTGATCTTCTCGTTTTATTGGCGTTTTATTCTACTATTTATTATACGGTGAAGGAAAATTATTTGTATTTAATAAATGTCGATTAAACGTGTTGACGCATGGATAGAAATTTACTCTCAATTTCAATGTATTAAACATTGTATCGATTCCGTTGTCAGTCGCGGCAAGAGATGCTGCAAAACGGAGAGATAATCGCCTCCATTCGATTTGCCGGTAAAATGGATAGATTCCGCCGTCTGACTTCTGTATTAAGCGTTAAGCGATCAACAACGTTGAATATTACTCGATTCCCTGACTCCGGAATAATATCAAAGGTTTCTAGAAATTACATTCAAAACTTGAAATTGCTTCAAATTCGATCATTATGTGATACAATCATAGAAAATGTTACAATTGTTTTGATGAAATGCAATATGATTAAAATTGTGATAAATCTAAATTATATTGTAATTATGATCCGAATGATATACTTCAAATGGAGAGTGAATTTATATTGTAGAAACTTTTGTAAATATTAATATAATAGAAAAATGCATTAACTATGATTTTTATGTATAGTTTTGCATAATTCTGAGCCATACTTTTTCATTTCCTCTCTTACTTTTTATTTAAATTCATCCTAGTCTTTCATACTAAAGCTAAATAATGTATAAGATAATGGATGTGAATCGTAAAAGTGTGAAAGATTTCAATAATGAAAGGATACAATTACGCGTTGCGAGAGCAGAGAAATGGAGCACTTTAGAAACAATGAATAATTCCGGTAGGATCTTCCTGCGGTAGTAGTTTCAATTTACGTTGTAGCATGTCTATTTCCTGCAATTTCCATGACTAATCATCGATTCCCTCAGCCAGATCATTGTATTAATAGCAAATAGTTCTTGCATCTCAAGAGCAGATCTATTAAATTTGCCAATGAATCCAATTATGCTTCAACATATTAAAATTTGTCTTATTATATTTTCTTATTGAAGCAACAATATTATACAATATTCATAATTAATATATATATATATAATATATATATAAAGGAATAAAAAGAGTATAAAAAGGAAAAAGAAAGATTCGTACAGAAATCATAATAATCTTTTTTATTAGAAAATGTCTATGTACAATATGTGTTTGAGGAGAAAGTAATATTTTTTGATTAATGATATACGAGTGACGCAGCAACAAACAGGATTTATCAAGTGAAAATCATCAGTCAAGTAGGATTAAGTCAGAAGCAATTAAACTTCCAGCGAAATCGGGAAGCAATACGAGGTCAACAGACTTCAATTAATTTAATTCAACGCTGTCCACAAGTGAAGCCCTTTATATAGATATAATCCTCTTCTAAGCGTCGTCACTAAATGTGGAAAAGATAATATTATTACCGATTTAATCATAAAAGTTCTTTAATTTTTGATACTTATCTTGAACAATATTTATTTATATTGTATATTTATACGAAACTAATTTCATTTCCATATTTAAGTTCAATCCTTGGCATTTAATTATGGCTGATAATTAAAAAGAAACAAAAGAATTGGAATAATAAATGATTTATTCTAACTAAATAAAAATAAATTCTTAATATTTGATAATATATGAGACTCCATCTTATCAATTACATTGAAATATCAAAAAAAAGTGATTCATATTCCATATATACTTGACACAAGTACTCAGAAACTCTTGAAAAAATAATGATACCACATGAATATCTATCATTCTATCAAATTATATCATTGTATTAAAAATCAGTTCTTTCATCCAAGAGCAAATTCCTGATCTTCATACGGTATTTCGCCACATCTCACATTCACACGCGAACTTTCGTCTCGGTTTCAAGTAAATAAATAGAAGAAAATCCTTGGAAAGCTCAAGAGGATGGATAACGTGACGGAATTTCTGGTAGCGCGAGACACGTTACCCTGAAGGGATGCATCAAGGCTGTATGTTACCTATCCATGGAAAACCGGTTACTTCTCGTAGGGTGCAGTTGGAGCAACTCGCAGGTATCTGCGACCGTGTATACACAGCCGCGTGTTGAACAACGCGATGCAACAACGTCGGCAGCAACAGATAAGGTAGCGGTCTATAAATTAATTAGACTAAGTCTCTAAGACCTGAAAGCCGCATGCGCCAGTCAGACCTATCTAAATCTGCATTAAACCACCTACCTGGCATAGATGAAATTTACAATCTGCTACTCAGTCGTTCGTCCATCTTTTAACGCGTCTCTTAAACAAAAGTTCTAACCGCGGTAATATCTTGAATGTCTCTTGCTATTTTTTCTTTTCTCGTAGAGAAAAGAGTTCAGAGTTCTTTTATCTCCTTTTCTCATAGCCAATTGTTTCAGAACTAGAGTCGATTTTTTTTTAAGGGGCAGAAATTGATTTTAAGTCGGTTTTTAATTTTAATTAGTCTTTTACGGACTAATAATTGAAGAAAAATTATATTTTAAGAAATTAAACGTGAGATTAAAAATGAGTTTTAATTTTGTTTCGGGCAATTTTACGATTCCTTTGTAAAATAATTTTATCAAAGTTTAGGTTAAAGTTTAATTCATAGTTAGATAGATAGTTTAATTTCATATTTTTCTTGTTTCAATTTCTTAACTTTGATTATATTCCATCTCGCTGCTTCTGTCGTTTCAACAATTTTTCTTTTTAATTTTATTAAATACTTTGAATACTTTACTGTCTGAATCATAAATTATAATAATTAATTCTGAAGAATAAATTGTTATAAGAATATGGATAAAATTAAATAGTCATTTATCTTTATATATTTCGTGTGTAGATATATTTGAAACGAAATTGACAATTTTACAAGAGGTCTAAATTTTATTGTATCGTGTACATATATCATGCTTCAATTTAATTAAAAATACAGTATTGTAGGAGAAAGTAATATCCGTATAATTAAAATGAACTTTCCAAAGCAATCATACTTTTTAATTAAAAATTATTTCCGTTATATCACGAATTTCCATTAACTTTAACAAATTTTCCAAAATATTTCAAGCTATACTTTTCTTTTTCTCTTCAAATTTCTTGAATTGTTTATTAGATATCTTTCTTTATTAGATATATCTGTGCTTCACTGTATCCATCATGCAACAAAAAATTCATATCGAGTATCATATTCGTTGAATATTAAAAGTAAAAAAAAATCCTATTTCGAATCAAAGAAAAGAATCAATTTTCATAAAGAAAACATAAGGAATCGTAAAAGTTTGATTTAATACGATAAAATAATAGGTAAATTTTATTGTGAACAGAAAATTTTTATCCAAATTTACTTTATAATTTAAAATTTATTATTTAAAAATTATTTTTATTATTCAATCATATATACGAAGAATAAAAGAAAAGTAATTTTGTAAAAAGATCAACTCTTATATAAATAATATAAGAAATAAATCTTTTGTATAATAAATAAGTCTCCAAACGAGCTGTATTTCATGAATGAATAACAATGTTACACTAAACGACACTCGAAAAACAATGTCCATTAATTTCTCATGAATTATAAACGTAATTAAAGTACATCCTCTCGTCTCCGTCACTTTCGTATCCGCCTTATTAAAAATTTCAATCACTTATTGCATAATCCAGCTTTCTTAAAGAAGCTTATGCAGCAGGTTTATACGGAAAGCAATAGCTACATCTTGCCCCGCCAAAGTTCAGGCCACGCTATTTCAGGCTTATCGTCTTCACAGCCAACAGCTCCGTTCCTCGAAACAAACATAAAGTTACGATCTTTACCTCGCGAACCGTAATCTCTACGCACACGTAGCTCAAACATCTTCCAATTCTCTGTCTCCTTGTATGAAATACTTGGTGCATCCGGTGTGTGCAGGCGTGGCCCAAGTTATCAGAGTCTGAAACTCACGTGGAATGTAATAAAAGTGTGAAAATCGCTTTGGAAGTGTTGGAGAATTTGATACGTTATGATATCACGAAACTTATACCATCTTCGCCAAAATTTTTGAATCTTTCGAGAAATTTGAGATCGAAGAGTTTGAAATTGCGAATTTTGGGCATTGATGTCTCTCTGGCTTATAACTATAGTTTGGTTCTCTGTTTTATATATATATCTCTGAGATATTTGTAAGAGATATTAAAAGCATAAAAAATTCTAAATTATTAATTATATATCATCCACTGTACAGAAAGATTCGCTTTCAAATTTAAAACACCGATAACTCGGCGACAATGAACCGGTTACGCCAGTCTAATAATTTCAAAAGCGATTTTCCACGTTTTTACGCGTTATTCATTTTCCATGGGCGAGAAAAATTCAGGTGGAAGAAACACGACGTATTTTGGCTGGCCAGGTTTCTTTACACGGCCATTAGGATAATCGTAAGTCTGCCTTTTGTCGCCAATCGAGACGAGGTGCGCTTATGAATATCTTATGAACGCATAGAAAGCCGCTACCGCGGGTATTACGCGGTGTCGCCTAGACCCCTTGCCAGATAACAAGGGGATGTCGCTGAAAAATGGCCCCTCTTTCCTTATCCAACCTCTTGATAGGGCCAATCCTCTCGCCGCCCGGGATATTTTCACTTTATCACGCGTTACAGCTAGCAAGAGGAGGGGGAAGGAAAAAGAGGGGGTCTAAAGCTTAACTTAAGCCACGGAAAAGATGGTTTGTTCGTTATATTAACGTGAAATTCAATGCAACTTTTGCTTGCCAACATTCGTGACAATTTGTGCTTTGACTGTAAAGTATTCACGGATTTACTTTTGTTTCGTGAATGGTAAGAAAAAGTAGTTTTCGTTAATCTAATTTCATCAAAATATATTTTTCAGAAATACAAAAAGAAAATCGTGCCAACAATCAGATATTAATATAAAGGACAGAAGAGAACTACGTGTCAAAGAATTTCTCATTTTGCACAAAGCTTTCAATCGTCTTACCCGAGCACGTCGAAAATTGAAACGCCATCGTTCAAATTCCTCAACTAGCACGCGTAATATCCTCGTAATATCTTCGACAATTTCCATACGCGTACACATTCGTGGCGAGCAAATGTCAGCAGCTCTATTGTACACGCGGTGGTTAATAGCGAGCTTGAGACGATAAGTTGCATTGCCAAGTTGTGCGTGACTCGGTCTGCAACGAGGGTTGAGGTGATGATAAGTATTTCTGTCGTAGGCTGAACGACCGCTTTGTGATGCGCGCATCAGACGCGATGCAATATTCACGTACGACTTGCAGATCTTGCGAGCAACGGCACAGTCACGTGGATCACGTATGTCAAGCCTAGTACGAAGCACGTGTACGAGTTTCCTTTTTCCTGCGAGGAACACGAAGGGAACGATATAACAGCTGGTAGACGCTTTCCAAATGCAATTTAGTTTATACTGGAATGCTTTGCAACGGTGTTCCTTTATATTAAAGAAATACTTCTTGGCTTGTTCGTGGCTTCTTTGAAGTAAATAATTTTCTGGAATTTTAAAAATGTTTTTAAAAAATAATTAAAAACTTTCATTTTTCATTAATCAAATAGCCTATATCTTTTTTCTGACAATAATAAATAAACATTTTAATCATGCTTGTACAAAACGTTGTGTAACGTGGAGCCTCCTTAGAGGATCGATTCTAGAGATGAAAATAAAATACAAAAACGTCCATCAAGACATATTAACATTCTGCATATGTACGAAGTAATCGATAAAGGATCGAGTACTCTAATACCTTCGGAATGTCTTTAACAACGTAATATCCCACCGGCATGTAATCATTTACCAAATCCTCCTTTAACGAGGAAAATCGCGCAGGAAACGTGTACCGAAATTGTTGTTGGCCGATATCATCCCTGTATAAACGAATCCCTATTACCGTTCCAATCTCTCCGCTCTCATTTTCTTCTCTTCCTCCTTCCTTTCGACTCATGCGCTTTGATTAGGTTCAAATCTATCGTCCGCCAATCAGTCTAGAGGAACCGTGTCGGCTTAACCATGTCATCGTGTCTCTGCGCAAAGCCATTTCATTGGAAAAGAAAAAAAAAGGAAAAAAGAAAAACGAAACAATTTCCAAGCGTTTACGACATTTTCATCGTCGCGTACGTCATCCGAAGAACCGACTTAAAATTCGTTCCATTTCCTTAGCCACGATCCCCTAAGGATATCGCCCGGGCCTGGCGACAACTTCTTCCTCAATTTCTCCACGAATTTTCCACGACTTTGCCCGCACGTACCGCGGGGAATCATTCGAAACTCATTACGTTAACGCGAAGTTCGTTATCAACCGCTGTGTACCTCGTATAATTACTAACAAAACTATGCTGCAATCGAATTTTCCCGCCGAAGGGAAAATGGAGGACGGCGAGAAACTCGGCTTCGTTATTGCCCCTCGTTAATAGCTCATTCCTTTGCTATGTCTGTCGGTCCTTCTATTTGGCAAAGGTAAATCGAATAATGAATTTCGTCGTTGTATCCGAACCGGCCGTCCAACAAATTTCGTCGCTCGCCAATTTTACAGGTGTGCGCGGCCACGTTTCGAGCATAAAGGGGTTGGGCGGCGGACGAATCAGTTTCACAGTGGGTATCGATTGAGACGAGAGCGAAAAGGTAAGAGGGAAAGGAAGCGTGACGCATTCGTGATACACAAGGGGATGTTTTGAATTCTGTTACTATATTCGCAGTTTGTCGTTGAAATCGAAGGAATTATTTTATCGGGTCAAATGTGAAACGGGGGGACGAAAACTATTTGCGACTTAATTAGTGGAAAAATTCGACAAATTGCTCTACCCTCGAACTCTCGATTCTCTTCGATGATTGAATTGTGTTACTTTTTTCTCTTTCTCTCTCTTTGCGTCCTGGTTACATAGTTATGAGAAATCAATTTTTCAAATATAATTTAGCATTTGAATATTTGAGTCATTGGAAGAGAATGATTGTACGAATGAATTAAGATTAGACAAGGAAAATTCGAAAGATGTTCAATTTTTAGTTAGATTTACAATTCGATAACTTGTACCAATTTTGAAGGATCATTATAAAGGAGACACTTCAATCTTCAAATCTATTGTGAATTCAGTCAACGAAACGAATTTTTCAATATTTATATTATAATCGATTAAATTTTTCAAATTTTCGAGAAGAAAAATATCTTTGAAAGAGACGAATTCAATGCTTTGAAAACAAAATATTTCGCATTTTGGAATAAGTTCGAATTTACAACATCCTTAAATGAGATCATTCTGGTGGAAATATTTCTGCGTGGATTATTCTTTGCTTGGTATCGTTCTATCGTTCGCAAAAGAAATTTTTCGGGATCGTTGCTCGCCTTTGAACGAAGCTTGTTGAAAATTATTGAGAAACGATTTTCTTCAAGAGTTTCCAGCGACTTTTTCCGCGACAAGGTATTAAAAGAAAGAAGTCGAGATGTTTACAACGGTTCGAAGGGGAAAAGATTTCCTTAAAGACGATCGTTATAACATCACAGAAACGAATCGATGTTTTTTTTCTTTTTTTTTTTTTAAACAGACAGGTAAATTAACGATTCATCACGATTTAATAACCGTTTCGCTGAAACATCTTGCCCACTTCACGCAACCCGTCTTGAAATCACGGAAATTTAATCGTTTGCTGATTTTACTCAACGCGAAAGCTGTTCTCGAAGGAGATAAAAGAAGGAGATCAAGGAGAATGAAAGGGATGCATTTAGGTTGGCTCCTCGGGGAAACTACTTAGCCGAGTGATTCTATAGTTGCAGCGCTAAGAGGAATTGATTTCTAAGAGATTTCCATTTGAAGGAATTCAAAATGATTTAAGAACTTGCCAGCTAATGGAAACCTTCTTGATAAAAATATAGGATCATGAATTTTCTTCCTTTTAAAGATATTTTTGTCATAGGGACAATTTTTATTTGTGATAGGGACAATCTTCTGTTATTTATAAATCTAATCTATTTTAATTAATAAATTAAGATTCCATTCTTCCCTTTTAGAAATTACTATTTTCAAATGTTTTCCCATTTTGTGGAGAATTTATATTGGGCTTATAATCGAATTAACATTAAAATCTAAAATGTATAAATTTAAAATAAAAAGATAAAAATGAATTTAAATGTATTAAAAATGAATAAAAATGAATTAAATCTATGTAATATTAAAGATAGTTATTCATCGAAGTTTAAATAAAAAATTGATTCTATTTTAATTCTAATAGTAGTGCAAAAATTATGAAGAATGTGATGAAATATTATTTTCTACAATTTTATCAAGTATTTCAATCATAAATGAAAATTTATAATTTTATCTACAAATATCATATAACTGATACTAACAACTAATGACAAGTATCACTCCACTATACATAATATATCTAATCGTATCTCAATCGCACTCATTGTCTCATCACTTAATTGGAATTTTAATCTAAATTATGAGGGGTGTATTTATACGCAGATGTACTTTCATATATTACAATAAAAAAAAATTTACGATCAACAATCGAAACAGCAACGGTGAGTTATTGAAATATTTTTTAAATTGTTTACTTTGTAGTGTTCGATGAACTGCGTCTTATTGGTCGGACCAATATTGCGCGAGACATTTAATGGGGCTAGATAAAATTTTTTCGCGTTGCTTGCTGCGAGAAACAATCGAACATACGGAAAAGAACGTTAAAAAATGACATAACGCAATGTTGTAAGCGATACAATTTGCTTAATGTACGCAGGATGACCCAGGGTGGTTAATTATTCGATTTTATTTCGTTACACGTTCTACCATCAAGCACTCCGTTTTCGAAGCTTTTAAAATTTCGAACTCGTCCCCGCGTTAATTGACGACCGGCTCAAATGCAATTTTCCGCGTGAAAATACGAAGGTTGCTCCACTTTCACACGCGTACAATTCTCGTATCTCGCGCTATCCCACTCTACATTTACTGATCGTATTCGTAAACATTTGAACGCTCCCTGTAAAAATCGATATTGTTAATAATAAAAATGTATTGTTAAATTTGAATTCTGGGAATAATTGTTACAAGACACGAGAACAATAAAATATTAAGAAGAGAATATTAAGAATCACTTATTAATATTTTTTTTCTCTCTTCTTTTGTTAAAATATAACTTTGCAATGGTTGAAAAATAGAACGAAATATTCAAGTCTCCTTTTTTTTTTCTCAATTTCTATGTTACAAAAAATATTCCCAGGTAAAAACAGGTGAGCAATTCTCACTTCCTCGAATAAATTTCCCGTTCAAAACAAAAATTCTAACTAATTATTGAAACTACGTATTACGAAATAATAACTCAAAATACAAAGACCCAAAAGAAATTGATTCGTTCAACAATAATAACAAGAATAATCAATTCTCATAAAGAAATCGAAAGCAAGTATATCACGCTTAGAATATCCTCCCTTTATAAAATTCCCTGTTGAAAGATCATCTGGAGAGGAAAAAGAGAAAGAAAGAAGGAAGGGGAAGGGAGGCAGTTCTTCCGGGTTTAAAAATATTTCGAAGATATGCGAGGCACTTTATCCTCTGGGTGGAAAAAAGAGGATGCGCGAGATAGAACACTTGCCCTCGTTTCCAGCCAATCTATCATACGCTCGAGGACAATGGAAAATGCACCTGGTCCGCTTCAGCCGATCCGCACACACGAGTGTGTGTGTGTGTGTGTGTGTGTATGGTGCACGTGGGGGACAGATAGGGGGGTCGTGTCTCGCGAGAGAAACGAGCTCTTAGCCGAAACAGGAGCCAAAGCTGAACGTTTGCCTCTTTATGAGAGTCTCGATCATCCACCCCCCATGAATATACAGGGCAGCCATGGATGCTTGCTTTCGATACGTAAGAAGAGTATCGAAAGAGGACTGTATACCATATCCTTCGAAAATAGGGAAAGGAATAAATTTAAATATCGCAGGTTCTTTGATATGTTAACAAGGATAGTCGAAGAACGACCAATGGATGAGCCGAGAAAACGGAATTCTTTGATACTGATTTCTTTTTTCCCTTCTTTTCTTTTTTTTTTATTTCATCCCTTGAGAATCGTACTTCATAATATAATACCTTCTCTCTCTCCTTTTTTGTATCTTTTTTAATTTTTTTTCTTTCTTCTCCATTCTTTAAGTTTTGTTAAATTGAAAATGAGTAGAACTTATTTCGAATTTGAATACTGTTTAAAAGAAACAAATCGTGTGCAAAGTATATTTATTTGACAAAATAATATATCCATGCATCCAATCAAATGCAAATATATGATGTGAAAATCGAACGTGACACGTATACAATACCTAACGCAAATGTCATTCATCCAAACGCCTTTCGATTCTTTCCCCCTTTCTCTCTTTCACCCTGTTATTTCATTGTAACTTTTCCTCTTCGACCACGTACGAGACGATATATGTTTTCTGGAGCATTACACAGCCCACCTGCGCACGCGGGCTCTATGCAAATCCCATTGTAGAGGAACTCGTAGAGGTTCTTCCTTGCCCCTATCACGATATTTCTTCCGCGCGACATTGTTTCAACCCTTCCCCATCTCCGATTCCAACCGGAAGATCGTCAGTTGTTTAATCGTGAAATTAATGGCGGCGCCGCGAGTGCGGCGAGGAGCTCATTGTAACTTTGAGATTTCGAGCCAAATAAATTTTCCAACCGGAACGAAACTTATGCGTATTTGTACACAATCGCTGGTGGATTGAAAATTTGCTCGAAACATAGACAGTATATGCAATGTGATTGTCTGTTCAGATGATATTGGTTCGAAAATTTTCCAATCTATTTTATTTTTAATTTATAAATATTTATTGTGTAATTATAAAGTAAGAACTTTAAAGATTAAGATAAATATAAAAGTTGAAAGAAGAAAGTTGATTAAAATTTATTAAATTAAAAACTAATGAAGATACAAAAATATTGAAGAATATAACTCCTATTATAATATGAATACATATGTTTATGTTAGAAAAAAAAGTAACTTTTTATTTAAATGATTATTAATAAATAAATAATAAGAGCTTCGTCGTATTTTAAGAGATTTTGTGAGCACTTTAATATTTGAATTGTCAGAGGAAATGCAAGAGTTTTTGCGTCTTTGTACGATACGCAAATGTTCATGGTATTTATATGTCTGGCTAAAAACAGACTAAGCTACTTAAGCGATTACTGTTTCAATAGTATGGCAGTTATATTTATCAGATAGTCAATATGCATAATTTGCAATTGTAATTAACGAAATACGAACATTTTAGTGATATTCCTATATTTATTATAAGTAATTATAATTAATTAATTGTTAGAATAATCATATTAATTATTAGTAATATTATTCATATAATTGTACTCGATTAAAATTATAAAAAAATTTTCCAAATGTTTCACAATCTAAAATTTTCTAAAGAAAAATATTAAACTGTGAAATTCAAAAATTTTCCAATTTTCCACGTTTCTAAAATCTTGTAAATCGACAAATCACAACATCCGTTAAAATTATACAAAATTTCCGAACTCGCTACTACTACAGTTTGTACTCTCGTTTAAACAAGTTGTATAAATCACCACCTGTCAACATGCTCAACGAAACTCGCGTGAAAAGCGTAAATACCATGCAATGAATAAACCGGCGTAAATTATACGAAGGATATAAAATAGAATATAAAACTAGAGACCTATTTAACCGAACTTATATTTCGTGAATGAAAGTGCATTGAAAGTGGTGCGCCACACCATAAACACTGGTCGCACCGTTAATCCGGTCGATGTCATTCGCAGGCTCAAGCTGTTCTAATTAAAATGGAGAAAACAACGGGTTTACAGTGAATAAGGGGAGAATTAGGTCGAGCTCGTTTTTAAAACCACGATATTCCTATCTAACGATGCTTCCATTTATTAAACGTCTACTGTTCGCATCCTATACGCTCGCTTGTAATTTATTTTTTTATTTATTTCTTTTTTTTTTTCGAAATACCTTTCTTTACCTTCTTCCTATGTTCTAAAGGTTCTTATCAATGTTGGCTGCGGCATAACTGAATCGCTACGACGTTTCACTATTCACGTTCTCATCGAGAATAATTCGAAATACCGCTGTTCGGTTGTTCTTTAACGTTTCCACGTTTATAATTGCGCGTTTTGTCTTCGAACGATTTAAAAGAGGAAAGCGGTTCGTGGAAAATGGTGAATGGATTCGAGGTTAATTTGAATTATACTGAGAATGAAAGAAATTCTATCTTCTTTGGTTCGTATTTCTATACAGAACTATGTCGTTACTTTTATTTATCATTATTGTTTTCTATTTCATTGCTTTTCACTTAGACGTAGTAATTCAGAATAATAAATTTATGTTAGAATAAAAAATCTTATCTAAATATAATAGCTTTTTATTTTCTTTATTTATTTCTTTTTTTCAACATATAAACATGAAGCAATAAATCAACGTGTACCAACATTTTGTATATCACTGATCTAAATGTCTCCTAGGTTCTCTCCTAACGAGAAAATCGCTCTATATCACGTACAAATCCGTTCGTGTACCGTGTACCATTCCTCCCCTGGCACTCTTCCATAAACTTATTACCCCGACTTAAAAGCTCATTCACTCCCACCATAAGAATTCATTACACCATGCCCATAATTCATACTTAATTACAATACACAACCACAAGCGTGGCATGGTAACAACTTCCTTCCAAAACATAAATACCAATTTATTTCCCCGTGGAACCGCCCCTTTCATCAATCATAATAGTTGCTCGCCAACTAATTCCCGCGCTCGCCCTTAAAAACTCATCCCCATTTTCAAATTTCTCTCTTCCCCTCCTTCGTTACACCGCCTTCTAATCTCGACCTATCTATTATTTATATCGATCCGTGCGCGGATATGGCCTATTTCTGTGAAACACAGCGTGTCAGGAAACGCCAGTTTCGAAAGTTTCGCGTGAAAAACACGTGGTAGGAGGAGGGGGTGTCTCGTAGGACTCGTTTTGGTGGGTAGAGGAGGTTTCGTAAACTGGCAATGTACCGGTAGCATAGCAGTTGCTAGCTCCATCTAAATATTTAAAGAGAGGGGGGGAAAGTTTCTCCCATCCTCAAGAGCCCATACGCGAAAGGATATTCGAGACAGGGTGGGAGGGAGAGACTTTGCTTAGGGTTGATTCTTGGATTTCTTTTTTTTTTTTTTTTGTTTTTCTCGAGGTTGTGTTCGCAACACACAGTCTCGGGGCAATTGTTTCTTTTTCTTGCTCGGTTTCTTCCTCTCCCGCCTCTTCTTATTTCCTCTCATCTCTATACGAGCTCGCGTAGCCTTGTTCTTAGTATACACCGACAGTCGAGAAGGATGTTCATTCGTTGCACGTCAGAATCTTGGACGTGTCCCGACTTTTTCCTTCTCTTTCTCACCACCTACTCTTCCCCTTCCCGTACTTTATCCTTGACTGATGAAACTCGAGCGAATGCTTAAGAGAAATGTTTGTTCTTTGAGGTAAGAAAATACGATTGTTAAGTGGTGTTAATTTGTAACTCGTTGAAAGGGAACTGTGTATCTGTTGATGAAGTTTCGTTATGAGAATCGGTTACGTAAAATTAAATTAAATTGCATTATTTATTCTTTTCTTTCTTTCTTTTTCTTTTTCTTTTGACTGGATAGTAAATTATTGATGGAAAAAATATTTTGCGTTCATACAATCGATTAAAAGATATTGTAATTTTTAATTATTTTAATATTGAAATATTTATTAAATTTCTTATTATTATCAGTTGTTATTAAACTGCACAAAGAAAAAGGAAATTGCTATGCTTCGTTTATAAAATATAAGTAATTTTACTGAATTAAGAATATAAAAGAGATTAAATAAATATTTAGATTATATATGTTATATTCAGGTTTAAAATATGTATAGTAAAATTAATTAATCATAGAAATATGTCATTAAACAATGTTTTAAATTTTAGACATTTTTAATTCGTTTGATGATAATTTTATTTGAAAATTTAATATCTATTAACTTAAAATAAAATATAAAGGCAACATGAAACACATTAAATAATTATATGCAATATATATAATTATTAATAATATAACTAGATTACTTCTTGTACATCCAATATTTTTCGATACACAAATACACGAGAAAATTATTTATTTACATTATTTGCACGATGATTCACAGAATTCCAATTACATTCCAAAGAAAAGATTTTTTAGTGTCGAAACATTCTCGATTTTCCATCCGCAATATCGTCATTATATTTTTAATATTTTCTAGTTTTTGTTTCTTTTCTCTGTCAAAAGATTCTCAATCAACGCTGTACATCAAAGAACAATGAATCGACGTGTACGCGTTTGTGCGAAATTCCAATTACCTACTTTTGAAATCTTGCCAGCCACGTATATGTTTGCTCGGCTTTTAATCATGTTACGATTTTATAACTCGATCGTTCTATTGGCTTCGAGGTCGGCCTTGTACGCCGGGTAAATTAGCTTTCATTCTATCTACCGGATCGATAAGCAATCGTGAATTATCGTTCATTATTGGTATTATCGCAAATAAGTCGTAACTTGGTATTTCGAAGGATAAATTGAAGTTACAGACGATCTTCGTATAGCGAGTTAAAATTATTTAAAGCAACATAGGATAGCCGCATATCGAACCGATCTCGTTTACCATGTCTTCTGTGAAATTAGTTTCGAGATATTTGCTCCCAATTGGAACACAATTTTCCATTTCCCCGATATTGTCGTGATATTTTTCTTTTTCTCTTTTTTTTCTCGCCTCATTGTTTCTCTCCTTTTCACCTCCTCCTTTTTATGACTTTTTTTTTTGTGATTGCTCCATTGTCGTTCGATTCTTTTTTCCCCTGACTTCATTATTTTCCATTTTTCACCGTCCAGGTGAAAGAACATTGATCGTCAATAGGTTCCTTATTATTATTGAAAAAAAATCTCATATAATTAGTTCTCTAGCTTTATTTATTCGAATTTAATATATATTTAATATAATAATAATTAATTTTATTCAGAAATATAATTACATAAAGTCATATTTTATTTCCAATATCTGATACAATGGAAATTTCTATCAATAATTATAATTTAACTAGTGTCTCATTTCCATAACAATGAACATCTGTTATGGAAGAAAACAAACATATAAGATATTAAGCATAATTCGAAAAATGAAATATACACATGACTGAATCTGTTTATATATGATTAGGAAGTATTATATTCGTGAAATAGTTTTGAAAGTTTCGATTCTAAAAGCCAAAACAAACATAAAAGTAAATTTGTCCCAACATACGTTTAACTTACATTTTTCCATATTAATTTTTATATTTCGATCACTAGAAATTGATTTTCCAAATGTATCTCACGAATATATTAATACTATTTTTAAACATCTTATCTACGACTTCGTATAAATGAAAAAGAAAACCATTTCTAACATCTTTCTAAAAAACTTTTCTTTCGGATACTTAAATCGGTCCTAAAATCGTTTTCGTTCAGTCGTTTCGACGAACTCTTCGCCCACTTCACGAACTTGTTCCTTCTATGGAATGGCTCCTTTAAAACACGGTTAAACGTTTCATCGAATTACTGTGTAAAACACAAAGTTTAACGACAAATCAATGGAAATTGCCTTTAAAAATAGTGATGTCATACGTTGAAAATCAATAATCACGAAGTATTAAACCGATGATGGTTCATAATCGAGAGATCGTAAAAATGTTAGCTGTTAATGAAATAATTAAACAGTTCATCGATATTTCAATATTGATAACATGCTTTTAAATAGTTTATATTTATTACAAAAAGAAAAGTTGTTCGATTCTTGTCATCGCGTGTTATAAATAATATATACTATAATATAAATAAATTGAATCGATAAAAATATTTTAAATGAATAATTAACAGCGTGACAATTGAACACGTATCTAAATCTAGAATTCAAATATTCGAAATGCTGAAATATACTTTACATATAATACAAATAATGACTTAGTTTACACAACGATCGAATGTTCATCAAGTTAATTACCTGTTTTCGAAATTCGATACAATAACTTTTATTATCGAGAGACGAAAGATTAAATTATTACTTTTGTAAATCAGCCGGGAGGGAAATTCGCTGGAAAATGGTAATTAATACATCGCGACGTAACACGGCTGGATAATTAATTAAGCTTATTTTGGAATTATGCAGTCCCTTTAATGAAATATCGGATACAATATTAAGGACAATGCTTGTCAGTTAATTTTTGATAATACATACACGTCATTAAATTTGTGCTTCTCCCTGAATCAATATGAAAATTTCTTTTATTCTTGTTTATTCCTCCGTCAATTTCTCATAATTATTTAAAGTTAAAATGAGATTTGGCATTTCATCGGAAAAATAGAGAATAATAATTATGGAGAAATAATAGTGGAATATAACAATTATGGAAGCTTCTGACGATTCATTGTGAAGCATTTAAATGATTAACAAAAGAGAGATAATAATTGAAATAGTACAACAGTTATAATTAACGAAAAGAGTAGGGAGGAATTAAAGAGGATTAACATATAGCTTTGAATAATTTTATAATCCTTTTTATAAAAGTGGCTATTTATAGAGTAATATTTAATCGAAGAAATAATTCTATTATAAAAAGCATTGAAAAAAAAAAACAAACTTCATATTTTAATACATAATATGTTAATCAATTATCAAGAAGATAGACTAATGAATGTTCGTGCAAATTAAAATGTTACATTTCATTACATTTCAATTTAACTATTATCTTTATTATACATTTTATACATACATACTTTTATATATTTTCTAAATTTTTCAGAATTTTAAATTATTTGATTTAACAATTGATCAATCTTTTGCAACAATTTTTGTTTATTACACATATTACATATACGAACGAACGAATTGTAATTTATCTCAAAGCTAATTCACGAGGAAATTCATTAAGGGATATAATTTCATTCCTAAAACTGTCATCTTACCAACCAGCCACATTCGATATCTCTGTTCTTCTTACACGCGACAAATACATTATGCGATCTCGAGACACAGTAGGTCGAAATCCTTCTAACGCAACTCATTACTGTTCGCATCGCAGGCGTGCAGAATAATGTGGCCCAAGTTTCGAGTATAATTATGTAGCGTAAGGGTAATTACACCGTGCCACGTGGGGAATTTCAAGTTTCCTGCGCTTTCGCGCATCCACGCCATAATTGTGCGCACTCGTGCATATAACACGAAAAATATATTTCGATTTGGGTTTCCTGAGGATAGAATTCCATCCGTTTATATGAAAAATTGTGAAACGAAGGATTTAAGTAATTATCGATCATTGGATTTAAGGATCAATAAAGAATATATATAAAGTGTTAATATATTCGTGAAACATCTCTATCATAAAAAAAAAAAAATGATATATTCATTCACATAATCATAGTATGGAAACTTAATTAATTTCAAAATGTGTCATTAACTCAAAAAAAAAAAAAAAAAGAAAAAATTATATTATAAAATATTATATTAAATCTTTTCGAAAACATCAAGCATTCTGTATTTTTTGTAATTTACCATAAAGTTTACGATGGCTGCTATATCATTTTTCTCATAACAGTATTTTTTGAATAACGTGAGGATTCTTATGACGAATCCACGTCACTAGGATCTCTCTCTGAAGAAGATCCCACAACCTCTAGGGTTCGTGAAACAGCGAAATTCAGCGTTGTGACACGAACCAGGATATCAAGAGGGCGGTTACAGACTCGTAAATCTTGCGGATCAGAAAATTCATTCCGCTGGGGGATTAACCAGCTGGAAGAATCAATATCGTTTCGAATCTCGCGCCATCTTCGAAATCGAACCAATCTTACGTTTTCATATTCGGTCGATTTTCACGTTTAAGAAACGTGAAAGCAAACTACTAGAATAATGAAATTACATTAATTTTTATTCTTTTATTATTTTATTATAATTTTATTATTTTATTAAGTTATGGAAGTCGAACGATATTTCAGTTTGATGTAGTTGAAATTACTGCAGATACGGTAATTGTCGCTAAGATGATCGTAATTTTTCATTGTGAGGAGAGCTAAAGTGACTGAAGTAATATCATGTTAGGTAATAAAGATGAATTTTCATTTTGAACACTTGTTCAAACTAAATTAAAATATACGAATAGTATTAGAGTAATTGGGAATAAATTCTCTTTTTTTTTCATAAAAAATTCATATTCTTTTGATAGTGTAAATGAACTGTTGAAATATTTATGCAAATGTGATGACAATGATAGAGCTTGAATTTAAATATAAATTTATCTTCTTAATAGTATAAAGAATATTTTTTATATTTTTGTGTTTTGTAATATACATCTTTGCAAAATAATAATAAATTTGAATAATTAATTATTTATACTATTATAAATTATTAATGAAAGATACTTTTAAAGGATATTGATTTTAGAGATTAAAACGAATATCCCACACACTAGATATATTGATAAATTAATAATAATTTTGTGTCTTTGTGATAATATCTAATCTTTACAAATGCAATTTATTATTTTCCATTACTCTCACAAATTATCGTATATTATCGATTTTAATCGATTTGTTTTCAAATTTATTCTCGATATTTTTCAAATATTTTTATTTATAGTCACGATTTCTCCCATACAATTTTAGGAAAAAGTCGACCGAAAAGAATGAAGACAAAACTGGAAGAAACATTGCTGGGAATATTTCTAAAATTATGCACGCGTGTGTAGACGTTCAACTCGTAGACGAAATATCTGCATATCAACGTAGTACTTGAGATTCTCCTCGTGGCACAGCATAGTTACTCGTTGCACACGGAACTTCATCCGCATTCGTGTGTGCGCGCCATCGACATCGTCGCAACCCTTTGAGTCGGTGGTTTCAACGCATGTTACCTTGAACGAAGACGTGTTCCTACCACGTTGTGTGCCATTGCCTTTTTACGCTGAGTTTCTTTCGTACGCCCCTTTCCCCCAAGATTTTTATCTTATTGTCCATGACACTTGGCATATTTGATTTCTCTGTATTTTTTCTTTCTTTTATTTTGTATTTTGATACACGGAATAAATAAGGAGATTCGTTTATAACAATTTGATATTTAACTTGTGCTTTTATTCCATGTTAAAATCAGTTCAAAGTAGTAAATCTTCTTTTATAATTGAGTTGGAATTATACTGTATTATAAAGTGATAATGAAGAGAAGTTTGAAAGGAGCACTTAAAAATTCCATTTTCAGAAAGTATAATATCACGGCCAAAGTTATTATATTGCGTGAATAATGCATTATGGAAATTTTTATTTTATCTAATGTAGAGTTATAATAAAAGTAGAGAGGATTTTATTCGATGCCAAACTATTATGAAAGCTTAGTACAATATTATAATGATTCCTACCAGTATGAAAAATACTTTTATTAATGAATAAATTTGTAATATTTCAAACATAAAAATATAACGTGTCTTACGAGTTTTTAATTATATAAAAATAAGTATTTCTTTTCTATAAATTCTATACTTTTAATCGTTATTTAGTTTTGCTTATATTAACTTATTTATAAGTTTTCATGCTAGTTTCGACGAATTTCCTTCTGTCTCACAGAGCCTCTACCTTTCTATTCCTCTCTTTCCGTCTTCTCGCGTCAGTCAGCCGATGAACTTGTCAATTTTCGTTGGCAGAACGCGTGAAACGATCGGCTGGAGTGAACTCGGTTTTACGAGGCTGCGTCGGATTGACACTTTCACGACGCAACCTTTTTCACGAGAAATATCGATGGTAGACAAGCGTGCGCTTGCCTTTCCAAGGGATAAAAAAATCTTGAAATTCAACGAATTACATTACTCTCAATATTTATATTCAATCTCCTTTTGAATTTGAGTTTCATAATTGAAAAAGTATCGTTAATCTTAATTTTTAATATAAAATATACGAAATAATGATGAAAATATACGATATGACGATCATTCCTTAGATATATTTTCTATAAAATTTTTTAATTATCCGAGAACACATCTCTTTCCATCTCCTTTGATCGATCGATAGTAATAAGCGACAATATACTAAAAGCGACATCCCTAAATCTATGACATCTCCTCAAACATAGCTCAATATAATAGCTCCTCAAAAGAAACAATCCATAACAAAAAAAGAAACTGTTATCTCGATATAAAAATTTCCATAATTGTATATTAAAAAAAAAAAAAACGATTCAATAAAGATTGAAATAAGTTTCGTCTGCGTTAAAAAGAAATTATTCACGAATTTCCACTGAGACAGTATTTAAAACGTCCCTCCGTTTATTGCCTGTTACAGTTTGGACAGAGATCAGCCGTTCACATTCCAACTGGGAGTTGGCCAAGTTATTAAAGGTTGGGACGAGGGATTGGTGGATATGTGCGTGGGCGAAAAGAGGAAGTTGACCATACCGCCGGAACTCGGATACGG
The DNA here is from genome assembly GCF_003254395.2 of Apis mellifera. Classification (NCBI taxonomy): domain Eukaryota; kingdom Metazoa; phylum Arthropoda; class Insecta; order Hymenoptera; family Apidae; genus Apis; species Apis mellifera. Next base: position 4,216,017 of record NC_037643.1, read on the forward strand.
AGAGAAAGGAGCCGGAAACGTAATTCCTGGAGGTAAGATTGTTTCGTATCCGAGATTCTTACGATGTTCCCTGTATCTAAAGTTTCTTCTTCTTATTATTATTATTATTTCATCGTTTCTGCCGGATAGAAATTACTTCTCCCCAAATGTTGTGATAAACAATCGTTTTGTTTACGAGTATTCGATAATAATAAGAATATTTCTTATGATCATGTGTATTCATTTTAATTTATATGAAGTATATTGGAGCACAATATTGAATATTATATTACTTTCATTTTATAAATTTTTGCAGCATATCGAATATTTAACTAAATACGATTCAATGAAAGAATATTTAATGTTAAAGATAATAATATATAATATAATTAATTTAAAATTTTCAAAGATAGAAAAATTATTAAAGGTAGATAAATTACTATAGAAAAATCATTTGATAGGATATTGATTTAGAACAAATTGTATTTAAAAAAATTTTTTTTTAAATACAATTATTGAATTAACTCTATTTTAAATCAATGCTATATATCTAAATCTAATAATAATAATATCTAAATCTAGAACTATATCGGATTACGAATTTCAAGATATTTCAATTTATAACTAACTTAAAATCTTCTAAAGATATTTACCACGGATAAAATTATCAGTTTAAATGTCAATCTAATAAATTTAATCAATGAAAAAAAAATTAATGAAAACGATTAATATCTTTATACTTATTTATTTATAAAGGATAAAGAGAGAAACAGATTTTCAGAAATACATCAACTATAATTCTAATCTAATAATATTCTATCTATCTAATCTATAAATATCAAAACTTTTCCTGTCCATTATCCATTCTATATTCCGCCAATAAAATCTCTTCCCTAAAACGTAGAAACGATCACGATCGGAGATATACATATTCGATACTAACTTTCGATTTATCTAACGTGTATTCCCATGGAAAAAATGAGCGGACAAACGCCGCTGTTGATCCAGCTCGATGGCTGGTGCTCGATTTAATGGTTGACGCTTTATTGGATTTCCGTGCAATTGCATTTTTTAGTCCGATTTCATTACTAACGATTCCCCTTTGTATCGATTCGTTCGTTGGTACCGTTCGTTTGTCCCCGAGAATCGATGGAACTCACGGATAATTTGAGAAGAGTTAACATTAAAATCGTCGTCGTCAAACCGGTTGAATTTCGTTCCCTTTAAATCGAGACGATTTCTCTCATCGAGGAACGAACGTTTAATACGAATGATGATTTCAAAGTGTTTCAAAGTGTTGAATAAATTAAACATACGTTGAGATGTACTTCGTAATTTAAATACGTTTTCGAAATTCGACGTAATTGCATTTTATATAATCGATAATTATAATAATGATTAATCGATAATGTTAAATTGCATTCATTCATGAATATTGAAAATATTTGAGAATAGACTGATATAGAATTTGGAATTTATAATAGAGTTAGATCTATCTTTGCTAGATTGATTATTCATTGAAATATATTTCTAAATCTAAATTCATCTAGAATTATTGCATTTACTTTCATTAATTCTATATATGTATTAAATTCTTCACTTTAAATAAATATTATAAAGTGATTATAATGATTTCTTGAATTCTATTTTCATATAACACTTTTCCTAAAATTTTCTTTGTATCGTGTAGTAAATAATGACATATAATTAAATTAATCGTATAATTTGAAAATTTATATATCTATTATTAATATCAAATATTCCTTTATGAAAATTTCTCTTTCGGATTTGATTAACGAGTTATTAAGAAAAAACATTGATCAATCACAAAGTAAATGAATTTATTGTACAGTAGTCTTGAGTATAAGTCGCACGAATTATTATTAATCGATTTATTAATTAACGAAAATTAAGAAAATGTTTCGTAATGATCCTGAAAATGAAACAGATTTCATATTCATCTATCACGGTTGAATCTTTTACGGTTTTTCTTCTCAAATTATTTGTAATGAAAGAACGTGTAACGAGAAATTACAATGTTCCAGAGTTTTGCAACGTGAGGGAGATAACTGCGGTTTGTGCGTCTTATACTTAATTAACTTCTTCACTGGTTCGTCTCCTTTGTGAAAAATATTTGCGCAACACGACGTTTACATTAGCAGCGAGGCAAGACTGGGATATTTGTTGAGTCTCTTCACAGTTGTTTCGTTCTGGTCAACTTTTCTGTTCAACAACGTTTCTGAATGTGTTATATACAGTTCAATGAATGTCAGACACGATTATCCTTCATGAAAAGAAAGGATTAATTGAGATTAGATTTTTTTTAACACAAATACCGATGAATTTCGTAGATATACTTGTACATATTTAAATTTTTAATTTTTATATAAAATTACACGAGATAGTCTATCTATTCCATATCTTGTCTGTTCCTTCGATATATTCATTGATTCCATCAAAATAAAATCCATTTTTGGATTTTAAACAAACAGTTTAAATAATCAATCACATACTATATCTATGTTCAAATAAAGATTGATTCGAATTATTTTTTTTATATATATAGGAAACAATGGAATGATTATCTTTTTCCTTATTCCTTGGGCGGTTAAAATTATTCTATGAGGAATATACATATACATATACTGACATTTCGAAAAATTATAAATTTTCACAAAATATTTTGATTAGATCGATAAACGATACAACAGATACGGAACAATATCATGTATAAAATATTTGATCGACTATTTTGTTATCCCATTCTTTCCTATATTCTAGGAGCCTATTTCAACTAGGTGGAAAATCACTTAAAATGAACGCGAAATCTATCAAAGTAACTATTCCATACCCTGATAAATGGGAGAAAGTAGCTTTGAGCAATCAACCGATCCTCCACAACCTCTAACCCGTTATTTCTCTATCTGATCACCGCACACAGTCTCTGAATTTATACGAGGCTTGCCAACAAATGAAATCTATTCGACCGCTGTATTAATTACACACGTTTAAGCAGTGAATAATTAAACAGCATATTTCATTAGGTTACAGCTTAATCAACGATATAGGACCGTTCATAATTAATACGAAATATGCATCGATGCACGCGTATCGTGGCCACGAGTTATTCGTTCGATCTCGTTGAGAATTCCTCGCATGAATTCCGATCATATAGTTATCGATATGAAAAATATGTATACGCATAAGGAAACATTGTTTAACCTGAAGAGAGATTTGTCGTTCTTCGATCGACAAGCCCGACTCGACGGGTTGCGTAAGAATCGTCGAGATGGAATTGATCGATAACTCTGGAAATTAAACGCACGTGACTGATTACGAGCTCGTTTCATTCTTTAATAATCGTCGTTTTATTACACGAGGGTTGTATCACGTAAATGGAATTATCCATAAGGTGCTTTGTTATGAGCAGATTATTTATTGGGATCAGACAATTACAACGTTCAGAGATAGAAATAAGACAATTTCTCTGTTTAATGAATGTATGTCGTAAATGTTTTATATCGATGTTATATTAAGAATATAATATTTTTATTCTATTTTATTAATATGCGATTGGTTTGTTGAATTTTAATTGAAATTTATGATGGGAAATTTTATCGTGGGATTTATATGGTATTGTATTATAAAGAAAGACTTTCTATTAAGAAATATAAAGAAATCTAATAATTGGACGAGTAAATGAAGTTTATATAAAGTTTATTGAAAAATGAAGTAGAATGTATTAAAATTTAAATACGTAAAATATATTTTATTGAAATCGAAAATCTGTTTTCACGATTTAGAATATACATTGAAAGTTTAAAAAATTAATACTTGAAAATAATTTAAAAGTGAAGAATTGTAAAAGAATTTTAAATATTTGTATACTTGTAATATTTTCACATTAATCACAAAACAATCTACTTGTATCAAGTGTTTGTACCAGTAGTAACCTTTGTATTTATCAGTTACATCGCGTGAAGTAGTTTAACTAACGTTTGTCGGTGGCTGCACCGATCGATACAAAACCGTGAAAATGATTTACGACAGTTTCGCGACGTAAACCGTGTTGAACGAAGTGATATTTACAAAAAAAAAAAAAAAAATACGCGAGCAAAGAGACGGTTGAATTAAATTTGAAATAAACTCATCCGTCTATGCAATTTTTTATTTATTTAGTCGGGAATAAATGTTCCATTTCGTAAATAAATGTTATGCCATTAATCATAAAATCAAGCAAAATTTTGCCAAAATCCATATTTCTTATTCGCTCTGTAGAATATTTTTACGAAATTAAATTTTTAACTATCATCATAGAGATCGGATATAAAATCGACAAGAATCATTTTAAATTTAAATAAGATTAAGCTAAAAGAGATAAGAAATAAAAAAAAAATTATATTTTTAAGTATTTCTTATTGATAATTAATAATCTAAAAAACAAATATCCCTGGCATAAATAAAATTTTTTATACCAATAATTAATTAACATGATTAAATATAATCAAATAAAGAACTAACTTATTTCCAAGAAAAAATTCAAAATAACTTCTAAATCAATTTACAATTTTAAAGATACCATTAATAATATCCTAATAAGCAATATTTTTCCAGAAATAAATATAATCATCACGTAATTTATCATAAAACTCGATTAAACTCTATTAAAATTAGGAAAACTTTAAACCGCTATAACTTCGAAGATAATCACTTTTTGTAAATGGATGAGAGACCATTAGAAGCGCTGAACCTTGCACTTTAAAACGCCTTTTTATTCATCTCGATACGACTTCCGGTTCCCGAGATATCGTCGTGTAAAGAAGAGGGTAATTTTTGATGGTTTATTATCTTTATCTTTGTCGCTTACTCGGAATTCTCGCTCGCACCTCGTCTCACTGACCTACCCCAAAGTCCAGACAAGCGACAGACGCGATTCCTGGAAATAGTACGCATTTCCACGAAAATATGTAGGTCACTGACCCATTCATAATCTCTTTGAAGCGTTTGGAAACTTTGAATTCCTATATCTCGGCAACCGATTAAAATATCGGGATAAAACAAAAAGGAATTTCAATGAGATGATTTTCTCTATTTTCTAAATAGATTTTGGTAATAAAATCTTTGGTTTTTTTTCACGAAAATTCCAAATTTCATTTGTTACTTTATATAATATTCATAGTCTATTTTCAAAATGTAATATAAAATATACAAGGACTTAAATTGATTTAATTTCATGATTTTAAATGTTCATTAATTAAAAAGAAATTCGCCTTTTAAAGTGTTTTAATTTCTTCATATTTTAAACTGTACTTGAAAATATAATTTTCATTAACACATTAAATAAAAAATTACATTTATACACGATTTCCTTTCTATTTATATTTATTTCTCAATAATTATAAAAAGTATTCATATTATTAAAATAATCTTTAAATATTTAGAATAAAAAGAAATAAAAGTAACATGATAATTCAGATTATAAAAGAATTTAAACGAAAGTAATTGCGATCAGTATTAAACGTCATCGACAGAAATTTTGCCATACATCATACGGAAGCTAGACGAGACAGATTTTTCGTATAGATCATGGACGAGCAAATAATAGAAAAGCCATGGCAATCGTCTTTCGTCAGCATTGACAGAGACGTATTGGATTTTTATTGGCTTTCGGTCAATCAATACGACTGAACGGTACTTCCCGGGATCAGTGAAACATAATGGAAAATCAACGTGACTGATCGAGAGAAACCTCGTTCCTCTCTCGTCCTTTTCATCCCGTCATGCTCATCGTGATTTCATATCTCGAGAACATTTAAACGATATTAACGAAAAATTCGGTGTACCTTGAATGGCGAATTTCATCTCTTTCCCTCGAAGCGGATGCTACCGTCTGCCAACGTTTGGAACGTTTGCAAGTCTGAGTGGAGGAAACTTCTTGGAACGTGTTCGACAACAAGGGCTCTTACTGTAGTAGTATCGTGAAATATTTTATTAACAGATCTGTGCCCTAGGCTCGGGAAAAATGACTCTCTGAGTGCAGTAGGCATCAAAAGAAATTTAGGATCTCAAGAAAATAGTCTGTTCGTCTCGACGTAGGCCTATTTGCATGAGGAAATGTTAAAGAGAGAAAAATTGAAGTAAATTAATAATTTTATATATTTTGAATATTGTTATTTCTAACAGGATCATATAATTCTGATTACAGGTGCTACTTTGCTATTCGAAGTTGAACTGATCAACATCAGTGACTCTCCACCAACCGCGAATGTATTCAAAGAAATCGACAGCGACCATGACAACCAATTGTCTCGCGAGGAGGTGAGAGCAATGGCAAGATCATTTTCATTTTTCTTTAAGGGTCGTTCGGTGAAGGAATTAATACACGTGTTTAATACAGATTATCTAACAAATTAATAACTTATTACATGTATATATTTTGTACTAATCTCTATCTAACTTTCATTCCTCTCTTTCTTTCATATCACTTTTGAATTATATCATTACAAATTTCATATATTTAACACATATATTCATTCTGTTTTTTCTTAATTTTCTAATTCTTATCGCCTTCGTATTACATTATTACATAATCATTAAATAACATGTAGAATTGGACAATTAGAGAACCGAAATTCTTACTTAATTGATAAAGAACTCGTAATCTTATTCCTTCTGCTACTTGTCGTACAATCTCATCAAAATTATCGTTCTCGACATTTGGGCATGGTTCTACGCAACAATTTCATTACAGATAACGGCGAAAGAGTCTGAGAGAGAAATTAAAATGAACAAAGTATTCCACGTAATTCGTGGAAAGCTTTATTCGTTTTATTATTAATAAAACGATACGACACGATTAACGTATCCCTTTTTTGCGGTGGCTCTTTCTCCTATTGGAAATGTGCTGCTTGGTGGAGAAAAAAAATTGTTTTGCGAGACTCTTCTCATAAAATTTTCAAGGATCAAAGCGTGGGCCAATCAGGCTTGCTGCCAGCTTTATCTCTGGCGTGCAAGTGCAAAGGATTAACATGTACACATTGTGTCGAGAGAAAGGGATGTTGTAAAGCTTGTAACGTTATACGTAAATATATATATATATACATGTACTTTTTTTCGTCGACTCTTTTCAACGTATATAAAAAACGTGCACTAATCCTTTAGTCCCTTTTTTTTTCATCCCAACGTGTATAGAGAAACGTTTTAATCATTTTAAAATATTGTGCGACTGACAATTTTTTAACTGAATATATTGCGTCGGAGTACATTTAAAAACATAGTTGCCAGTTTTATATTTTTCATCCTTTTCGGCTTATTCCAAAAGAAAAGAGCTTTAAATAAATAAAAACACTCGTTCATGCTGAATTTATGTGTTTAAGACAGCTTGAAATGGGATGATTATAAAGCTCCGAATTGAGTTTCATTGGAAATATTGAAACTTCTATAAATCCTTTTATATACAACTGACGAATATATTTTTTTTATTCCTTTGGATTATCCACTTTTTTCATATTCATTAGCATAAATTTTCGAGTTACGTGATGATAAGATTTTTCGAGTTTGTGATGTGTAAAATTATATTTAATTATTATTCAATATATTGTTTGGCTTATTCATAATTTATCGTAGTCAATTAAAAACTCAATGGAAAAGTTTTTCATCCCGAGAAATTCTCTTCAAGTTGTATAAAAATTGAAGAAAAATGTAAGATAGTGTACAAATATAAAAATCTCTCTCTGAATTTTTTTGGATAATCCAATCATATAGAATTATTCTATATTTTGAGGATAAGAATATGCTTAATTACAACAAAATTGAGATAATATTTTCATTACAATAATTAGAGATTTCATAAATTTGTAGAGAATCAAATTATCAATTTTTTTAATAACCAAAGAAATGTGCACTTTGCAAATAATTTCCAATTTCATTCTTCTGATAATGATTATGGATTTTTTAATATTATTATTTTCTCGTATTTACAATCTCTCTTTCCCTCTCTCGACAAATGACGAAGAACGAAACATAATTTCCAATAACTTATCACGAACAAATCTCGTGCGATTCGTTAACAAATAAAAAAAAGAAAATGGACGACGATGATGAAACAATCTAGTTAATCTCTTGGTTTGTGTGCACAGGTGAGCGAGTACCTGAGGAAACAAATGATCGAGGCGGAGAAAGGCAGCGGCGGGGACAGCGAGGAGGTGAAGAAGATAATGGCCGACCACGACAAACTCGTTGAGGAGATCTTCCAGCACGAAGACAAGGACAAGAATGGCTTCATCTCCCACGACGAGTTCAGTGGGCCGAAGCACGACGAGCTTTGAAGCCTTCGTGCCGCGTCGCCGCGTCTCCGGGCACCGCGTCGCCGACGTGTCTCGCGCCACCACGTGTTCCCATCCAAGCGGAATCGCCTCTTCGATGATTCTCGTCCGTTACGCGAGCAACGCCACTGAACACGGAACAACTCCACCAATCGTGTCACCTCTCGATCGATCGTTTTTTCCTTGTGAATTGTGTCTTCGCGAATATCATCCGCGACGTATTCATCATTATCATCGTATATATATATTTCACCTCCCGCCAACGAAGAGAAAAACAGGATTTATCTTCATCTTTCTCGCGAAGGAAGGGCATCGGACCAATCGGAGGAGCTCGCATCATCTCTGGAAAGTTGGATCTGTGTAAGGAGGATCGAGAAAGGAAGGAAGGAGTTGGCTGTTGTCCAGATTGAAAGAACTTTCTTTCTATAGTGAGTTTGTGCGAGTAATTGGAAGGATTAATGGAATTAAATTTGAGTTTGGGGGGAGGTGTCTATGTGTGCCTCTTTCCACGAAGCATAAATGAAGAGTAAGAATGTCTTGAGTCTATCTGTATCATCCCTTCGATGAGGATATTTCTGTTGAAAGGTGACAAGTTATTGTACGAGATATAATAATAATAATAATAATAATAATCACGCGAGGACGCAAGAAACGAAGAAAATTCTTTCCAACGGTGCATTCCAACAATAGATATCCGCGAATCCTAAGTCTTGAGGAGGAAGAGCTCGCGAAAAGACTGGGTCGTGTGCGATCGAAAATCTGGCACGAAGCCGAGGCTGTTCAACGTAATATAATTATACAAATATATATATATAGAAAGAGAGATCGAAGAGAGAACGGGAGGGAGAGATAGAGAGACAAGGGTGATTATGTGAAAGAGACCGAGAGAAAGTGTTTTTTCTACACGATTATAGATGTTAGAGTAATTAAATTAAGCGCATCGACCTAAGAATCACACGCGCGAATTCTATCCCTCTCTCGAAAGCTTCTTCCTTTTTTTATCCGATTCCCCGCTCTATCACACATGCGTACACACACACACGCGTATACACACAGATAAGACACGGATAAATATGATTCGCCATCCCCTTTTTCACGAGGTATCAACAAACCCCGCCGGCATTCTCGAATTTCACGCGAGATATATATATGTACATATAGATATATATATGTACATATATATATGTATCCAGGACATGTGGTGGAGAGGAACTCGATGGAGGAAGAGACGCGAGAATGCCTCGAGGAAGATCCGTGGTGGAGATGAATGGCGGTCGCAAAGAAACGCTATCTTATTTCCCCCATGATCGACGCTTTATCATTAATTACACTTTTTAATTGATACGTTTTTATTACTACATTATATTGTATGTTGTTAAAGTTGGACGAAGGTTATAATAATAAATCGTGTGTCTCGAGCACAGTTTGTTATATAAGTCGTTGAGCTTGTTTGATTCGCATTTCTGAATCTTTTCCTTCCCCAAACGAAAGAGTTTTTTTTAATTACGGACTTAATTTTGCAAATTTAATTCCTCTAACCAATAGTCCTTTTCTTTCTCTGTTTGAGAAAAATGGAACAGTTTAAACAGATTAAAATTATTTAAAAAAAAAAAAATTATTTTGTACTCTTTTGAAACTGAAGGTAAAGGAAGAAATGAAATAAAAAAAATATTCGATATTTTATAGAATAAAATTTTACAACTTAAAGTTGAATCTTATAAAAGTTTAAATATTATCACTATCTTTGCCCTTTATAAATCAAAGAATTCGTATCATGTATTTAGATTCTTAATAAATAAGTTATATATTATGTATTTTTAATACTTATTTCTTAAATTAATAAACTTTGATTGTTTTCTTTTCCAAAAAAAAAGAAAAAAAGAAAAAAATAATGGCCATATACGAAATATCGTTCTTTATCATTTCGATTTATTTTCCAATATTATCTCTTCTGTTTAATTTATAAATATACTTTAAATAAATGTAATTGAAAAATAAAAGTGTAATTATTTTTTTTAACCTTAATAAATTCGATCCTCGATAAACAAATATCAATGCGAGAGATGACCATAACAATTTAAGTTATATTCCATTTGGATTACTAAATTTAAATTCGTACTCTATATTTTATGCGATAAATTTCATTGACGGCCACGTAAAACAAAATGAATTTCCCAACGATCCAATATCAATATCAAATCCCCATTTGGAATTAAATCGTGCGGATAAAATAGGACAACAGGAGGAGAAAAGTAGGTAAAAATGAATTAAACGAAACGAAACGGCCTATTATTGCTGCTTTCAATTTTATTTCAAGAATTCATTTCCGCAGAAAATTACAATAATTGCGCACGCGCGACGCCACGTGGCGCGATAATAAGATGATAATTAAATTAATTAAGTTTCTCCTCTCGCCGAATAAATCACACCGTTTACAAATATTCTCCTCTCCTAGGTATTCGAAATTCACTACCTATGATATCCGCAGAAATAAAATCGTTGTCGCGTAAACATTTTCCATTTTATTTCCTTCGTCGAAAAAAAAAAATAAATGAAAAGAAAAAAAAAAGAAAAAAAAGAAGAAAGAAAGAAGAAAAAATGAAAAATACGTACGAAAGACATCATTTCGTACCATCGAATGGTTTCATTCAATTTCGTTCGAAACTTTCTTAAACCTTAAGAAAGAAACTAAAAGTTTTTCATCGACGGATCAAAAATCGTTTGAGGCACGTTTCAATAAGATTGTCCGATTTTTCATCCCTGTCGTTCGAACTTTCAAACGGAGAAGCTTTTCAACGGGTATTTTCAATAATCCTCTCGCCCCATGCATGTTGCAAAAGCGAATTGCTTCAAGAAATATTCTTCCTTCTTTGCATACGAGCATTTATTCCAGAGAAACTGTCACTGCGCAAGATGCATCTCGAAAGTTTCTCTTTTTTCTTTTATGAAACATATTAATTTTCTCCATTTAAAGCAAGACACATAAAATTACAATGCTAATATTTGTATCTTATTAATATATCAACTATTTCAGCGTTAATGATATAGTATATATAAGCGTATTAAATAAAGGAAATAATTTAATAACGAAATAGAAGATGCAATTATCTGGAAAAGGAAGAATCCAGTAGCGTTGAGGGAAAATAACAATTGGCTAGCATGCGTACAAATAATTCGAAGGAGCGTGCTTTACATTCTCCCGAAGGGAAAAAGCTCATTTCCCCTTTTCTCCCTCATTTCCTCCCCTTTGTCCCAAATTATCCAGTTTAAGGTGGCATAGCAAGGGGTGTGGTGATGGCTTGAGTACATACGTGTACCCACAAGTATATATAAATATCACAAGAGAAAAATTTGATATATCAATTTTATTTTTATACCATTCAGAAGGAATTATTTTGATATAAGTAATTACAAATTGATAATAATAAATTAATTATCAGAAAATGATAATTATTAATCTATATATATATTTATGCAAATGCATATTGTCATAGAATCTATGCATATATATTTTTGAAATCATATTTGAAAAAAAAATTGAACATGACACTTATATCTCTGTCATTATATAAAACATAATGACATAAGAACATATTATATTTTTAATTATATAAAGAAATAGAAATGAAATTTTGTACAACATACTAATCAATTGAATTAAAAAAAAATATTTAAAGTATATAACACAAGCCTATTATTAAAATCTTCTGTAAATATGAAGAAAGTGATACTTAACAAGCTTTTCTCTTATGGTTTCAACGAAACATACACGTGTGGGTACAAGTAGGTATGTGTAGAAAACGGTGGTGGTTGCTAACGGGGTGGCCTAGCCTTTTTCCCTTCCTCTTTTTTTCTGTCTGTACAGTGAAGCGGTCGCGCACCAGGGAGAACAACACCACGCCGGAAGGGTACCAACCCTGAAGGGCTACCAATCGTGACCGACGCGATGAAGGTTCGCTGGTTTTTCGATTAAACGCAACTTGCTTTCCCCTTTCTTTCTATTTTCACACTGTGCGTTCTTGTTTCTATTCTCTTTTTCCTCTTTTTTTTCTTTTCTCCTTCCATTCTCTTTTTGTTTTCTTTCTTCTTACGCGGAATGTTGATTCGGGGCCTTTCCTGTCTGGGCATGCTTTGTTTGTCCCTAGAAGCATGTGTTTTGCGATATTTTAAGATTAACGTTCTTGATTAGAAATGGATTTTTGACAAGACTTGTGATTATTTCAAGCTTTATGCTTGTTCGACGACGATGGAAAATTTTGAGATTAATTAGGAATTAATAATAATAATACGTCTTGTTTAAGAATCTTAAAATATAGAATATTTTTAGTATTTGAAGTGAGTCATATATTTTAATTGCATGCGTGTGCATCTCATTATTTTTTCATATGAAGTATCAAATTAATGATATATTTATTGAATATTAATGATATTAAGACAGAAGATATATATTGAATATTGAAAACTACATTTGAGAAAGATATTTTCAAAATATTTGATTTACGTGATAAAACAATAGACTATGAAAATTATGTAAAGTTACGAATAAAACTTGGAACTTTCGTATATAAAAAGTATGAAAAAAAAACTAAAGATTTTATCATTAAAATCTATTCAGAAAATAGGGAAAACCATACCATTGAAATTCCTTTTTGTTTTATCCCGATATTTCAATCGGTTGCCGAGATATAGGAATTCAAAGTTTCCATAGCGCTTCAGACAGGACAGAAATTATGAATGGGTCAGTGACCTACATATTTTCGTGGAAATGCGTACTATTTCCAGGAATCGCGTCTGTCGCTTGTCTGGACTTTGGGGTAGGTCAGTGAGACGAGGTGCGAGCGAGAATTCCGAGTAAGCGACAAAGATAAAGATAATAAACCATCAAAAATTACCCTCTTCTTTACACGACGATATCTCGGGAACCGGAAGTCGTATCGAGATGAATAAAAAGGCGTTTTAAAGTGCAAGGTTCAGCGCTTCTAATGGTCTCTCATCCATTTACAAAAAGTGATTATCTTCGAAGTTATAGCGGTTTAAAGTTTTCCTAATTTTAATAGAGTTTAATCGAATTTTGTGATAAATTGCGTGACGATTATATTTATTTCTGGAAAAATATTGCTTATAAGGATATTATAATAGATTTGAATATTTATTACATAGAAAAAAATGAATATAAAGAAATTGCTTTGATATCATATTACGTTTATAATTTCAACACGAACGTGTAATTTTGTAGTGATAACATTTACTATTATTCTTATATTATGATACTTGTTCTTCAATATCGTGTAGTTTTCTCTATAAATAAGATCTCGTATTTTCAAAAATATTATGAATAAAAACTAAACATGTTATATTAAATAATAATATTCTCAAATTGAAAAAAATTCTCTTAAGATATTGATATATAATCGAAGAAAATAAGAAAGAAATTATAAATTGATGGAATATCATTAAAAGAAATTATTAATACCGTCTCCTTGGTGATAGTAATAGATGTTGAGAAATGATAGATAGACAACTGTTGATAGACAGTGGAGTTTACATTCCACCATAAATTACAGTCCGTTTCGGGGCAAATATTGAGCACAATTATCAGCAAATGAATCCATTTAGAGTAAATATGGTTTAACATTATCAATAGCAGTATTAAGGGGATATACGTTGTGTAACATAATCTACATTCTCATGTATGCTATGCTAAGTGTACATAATAGAGTTTAGTACGATATACAGTTATTGGTTTCGCTTTCTAACCATTTTGCAAAATAATTCTACTTATAAATTATCTAATAAGTCTCATGTATGAATCTAAGGGAAAAATATTAAAATGATTGACTCGAATCTTATCGATTTTTACGATATATTCGTTATAAGAGGAAATAATGAATTCGAAAATGAGAATTTCATTTTATGAAAAGTAAATCTGATTCAAGGAATTCATGTTGTGATTAATGAACTTGTTGATTTTTTTATTAAATTAATAATTAAATTTTAATCAATATTATTGAATGATTTTATTGAATTAATCATTGACAAATTATTAATTTCACTTTTTCTTTATAATTATTAAAAATTAAAAGTTAATATAATCAGTTGATAGTTAAAATTTACCAAATTTGTTATTATTATACAAGAAAACTTATCAATATCTATGATTTGTAACTACGTTCATACGAAGTTTAAGAATATAAGCAATTCACAATAATGAAAAATCAAATTCAATAGTTGAATCAAAACATAACACCACGACATTAATTCAATCGAGCAAGACAATCCTAAGAAACGAAATTCTACAATCTTTATTCAACCTCGCTCGCAACGCAACAGTGTAATCCAGAGACCAATTCTCCAATCCCACCCTGCACATCGAACTAATTTCCCCCGGCTCATTAGATAGCATTCAACGTTCCCAAAGAAGCGTTCGATACATCGAAGCGCTTTCATCAAGAGCCGCCGCGTCATTCGCACAACGATCAATCGAATTACTATCGATCTACCCCCATGGACTGTGACGCTTATTCACACGCGTATGGTGCACATGCAGCCGTATCGAAAGAAGCGGGGGCCAAGTAATTTCGTTGGTATCGATCCTTCTTGACTGTCGCCACAAATATTTACTAAGTAGTTCGGCCGCAGTCGATGCACGATAAACACGGTTCGACGGTGTCTCGTTAATAACGTGATCACGTGGGCGTCGTGGCGCGTGTTGCACGATGAACGCCACGACGAATAAATTGGAGGTAGGCAGGTCTCATGTTTGCCAGATGAGCGATTCGATTCGAGTAACATTAAATTGGAAGTCAACGGTGCGCGAAAATCAGCTAATTCGATCCATGGCAGAGATAGGCTATTACGGAAAGAATGAAGCTTCGATTGACACCATGCACAACCACTCGTGCTAAGTGGCATTAGTTGTAGTTGAATAATGCATAAAGGGATGGTCGAAACATCAGAACGAATTGTTAGTTACTTGAAACCTTAGTGATTAATGGAAATAATAAATGAATTATTAAATTATGTAGGATCTATACTGTGCTATATGGCATTAAAAATTTGCTAAAATTATAAAATATTAGAAACATTCATCACTTAGATATTTACCATATTATTATTTGTACTTGTATGTTTGGCACAGATTAATTAATTCTTTTTTCATTTAAGATGATAAGAGTACTTAATTTTTCGAAATGTGCTCAATTACTTGAATTTCAGAAAAATACAGAAAAAAATGTTAAAGTATTAAAAAATTTCAAACAATCAAACTAATAAATATAAATCATATATTTATTGTCCACATACTTACTTCCTCACCATTTTTTCTAATGTGGCCATTGGTTCAGAGATTTAAAATATTTTTTCCCATAGTATACAAAAATTTATATTTAATTCTTTCATAAGTATCAAAGAATATGTAGCAAAAAACTTGTAGTTTAAGAAATAATTAAAATTGTTTAAATATCTTTTAAACTAATAATTTTTCACTATATATGGTTTAATGCTTTTTTATTGAGAATATCCTGGTACGTCGGCTGATGCATTAAAAATTATATGATTCCATAACCCACTTATACCGAAAAACCATTAATCTAAAAGATATAGGAAAAATTAGAAATTAGGAAGTCGACTTCCTATCGCATCCTAACACAAAATTAAGGTTTTGGATAAAAATTTTTCTTCGATCGCGGGAATATTAATACTTTTTGTTAAATGTCTCATTTATTATTCAGAATATTAAAAAATGTTTCAAATAAAAGTTGAATGGTTTCGAAAAGGCTATATTCTGACGCTCTCATTTTTTTAGTAGGTTGACCAATAAAGAGCTTTTCAAGCACAACTTTATTTTTTTTACTGATAACATGTATTTTTTAAAGCACCAATCGATGGAGCATAAAATTTCCTATAAAAAAGTATTAACCCACTTATATCGAAAAACCATTAGTTTAAAAGATATAGCAAAAATTAAAAATTATCAGGAGGTAGACCTCCTCTCGTATCATGTTCTCCTAATACAAAATCGAGTTTTTGGCCAAAAATTTTTCTTCGGTCCCGGGATTTTCGGCAGTAATACCTTTTTTTAAATATCTCGTTTATTATTCAGAATATTAAAAAATGTTTCAAATAAAAGTTGAATGGTTTCGAAAGGGCTATAGTCTGGCGCTCTCATTTTTTTAGTAGGTTGACCAATAAAAAACTTTCAAGCTCAAATTTATTTTTTTTACTGATAACGTGTATTTTTTAATGCACCAATCGATGGAGCGTTAAATTTGCTACAAAAAAGTATTAACCCACTTATAGCAAAAAACCATTAGTTTAAAAGATATAGCAAAAATTAAAAATTATCAGGAGGTAGACCTCCTCTCGTATCATGTTCTCCTAATACAAAATCGAGTTTTTGGCCAAAAATTTTTCTTCGGTCCCGGGATTTTCGGCAGTAATACCTTTTTTTAAATATCTCGTTTATTATTCAGAATATTAAAAAATGTTTCAAATAAAAGTTGAATGGTTTCGAAAGGCTATAGTCTGGCGCTCTCATTTTTTTAGTAGGTTGACCAATAAAAAACTTTCAAGCTCAAATTTATTTTTTTTACTGATAACGTGTATTTTTTAATGCACCAATCGATGGAGCGTTAAATTTGCTACAAAAAAGTATTAACCCACTTATAGCAAAAAACCATTAGTTTAAGAGATATAGCAAAAATTAAAAATTATCAGGAGGTAGACCTCCTCTCGTATCATGTTCTCCTAATACAAAATCGAGTTTTTGGCCAAAAATTTTTCTTCGGTCCCGGGATTTTCGGCAGTAATACCTTTTTTTAAATATCTCGTTTATTATTCAGAATATTAAAAAATGTTTCAAATAAAAGTTGAATGGTTTCGAAAGAGCTATAGTCTGGCGCTCTCATTTTTTTAGTAGGTTGACCAATAAAAAACTTTCAAGCTTAAATTTATTTTTTTTACTGATAACGTGTATTTTTTAATGCACCAGTCGATGGAGCATAAAATTTCCTATAAAAAAGTATTAACCCACTTTTACCGAAAAACCATTAGTTTAAAGGATATAGCAAAAATTAAAAATTTTTAGGAGGTCGACCCCCTGTCATATCATGTTCTCCTAATACAAAATCGATTTTTCGGTTAAAAATTTTTCTTCGATCGCCGGAATTTCAACATTAATACTTTTTTTTAAATATCTCGTTTATTATTCAGAATATTAAACGATATATTTAATAAACAAGTATAATGTCGAAATTCTTACCGACGACGAAAAATTTTTATCCGAAAATTTCACTTTATATTAGGAAAATATGATACGATTGGAGATCGATCGAATAATTTTTCTTGGAATTTTTCGGCAATTCAGGATACAACTAAAATTCTTGGAAATGACGTCAAGTTCTGAGAATTCCTAATGTTCTTGAAACTGATGTCAAATTCTTGGATTTATAGACAAAATGAATGAAATTTTACTTCGATCTTTCTTGGTATCAGGAGAATATAATTTAAAAAGAGTTTTTTCACTACTATTGTATATCTACCATTCTTGCGCTTACTTTTTTAGCATTTTTGTTAGGGTTGTCATTTTTTTAAAGCTCTGGATCGTTTTTTTCCGCTATTATTATATAAGTTCAGATATTCGCTTGTTTTCTACTTATTTTCTGCCAATATTAGCGCGTTTTTTATCATTTTTTTAAATTTTTTAATACTTCCAAAATTGCATTATGCAATGTTGCTTTAAAAATTACGATTCTATCTTTCTCGATTTAAGCAGGAATGTATAAATTATGTTGTATTTGGGATTATTAATTTAAATGAAAGTGGTATTAAAAAATATAATATATATATTACTTTAATTTTTTATTTTTTGTGCAAGTGCATGTGTTAGATTTATTTGAATTGTTTATATTTTAGTAAATAAATGATTTAATCAATACTTTATGTATATGGGCACTTGCAGATAAATACGTCTGGTTCAGATAAATATATTTGTAGATATGATAATGCATGTTGTAGTGGATGATTAAATTATTTGTGTAATTTTAATAAATTATTTAAAACTTATGTGAAAGAATTAAATATATATAAAAAAATGATATTATTTCAGTACTTACTCTTAATTTTTTCTTTTTTCTGCTATGCATATAAAGTATTTTAAAGTAAAAATTCTTCGAAAGACAAGAAAATCTTAAAATCTGCCAAAAATATGATTTGAATAAATAAGATACGATGGACAATAGAACAAATATATATTAACTGTGTCGTGATACAATTAATTTTTTACTTTTAAGAAATATACATGATATATATTTTATTTTCGTAGATTTCTAGTGATTGTTATTTCGCGATCTTTTATTCCTTTATTCGATTAGTTTCTATGTTATTTCATCGTGTCGTGGATAGAATTGATCGACTTCTGCAAACGAATTTCCGATTTCGTGTTTGGAATACACATCGGGAATCGAAGAAGTGAAAGCAACCACTATTGATTAATCGAATTGAATACAGGAGAAAATCATTATCTTTTAAACGCATTGTTTAAAACTTTTTATCGAGTTTTAGAAAAAAATATAATTGAATATGTATGTTTCGATCTATATTTATCAATCAATATAATTGATTCGATCATTAATTACTTTCAATATCAAATTTATTATATATTGATTGTAAAAGAAATCTTGTTAAATTTTAAATTCTGTCTAAATTCAGTGTGTATGCATATGACGATGACGACGATGAAGGATAAAATATCTCAAGTAACAGCTTTATGTTTGAAAATTATTCGATTTACAGCCGATGAACGCGCTTAATAATTTTCGAAATCTATTAACCACCATTCATAATTATGTATGCAAGTGTGAAACATTGATTTATTCTGCTAGCCACGAGTTCACATCCTGTTAATAACAAATGCCAATCATACTAACATGGAAACTAATTTTCTCGCTTGATCAATCATTGTCTGAAATATTGAAATGGTGTTAATACTTCTATAATACTAAAGCATTCGATATTTTTGATATTTATTAATTGCTAAAATTAAAAAATTAACACTAAGTTTTTTATTTAAAATTAAACTTATTATTATAACAAAAGTAAAAAAAAAATCTCTATAATGAAAGTCTTATAATAATAATATTTTGCAATGATAAAAAACTTTTAACTTATTGTTATAAGATACACATAAATATTATTATTCTTCAGTCATGCAAGATATTAATATGAAAATAAGAACATTCAAGATAGAATCTTCAAATAG
Source organism: Apis mellifera (assembly GCF_003254395.2). Classification (NCBI taxonomy): domain Eukaryota; kingdom Metazoa; phylum Arthropoda; class Insecta; order Hymenoptera; family Apidae; genus Apis; species Apis mellifera. The sequence continues at coordinate 4,235,577 of NC_037643.1, forward strand.
GATGTTTTTCATCAACAGTATAAATAATGATAGAAAAATTTATTTAATTATGATTTATTTCTTTGGTTTGACTGCATGCAATCCTACTTTGGAATGATCATATTTATTTGATTTGTATAGCATTACTTACAATATATTGATTAAACGAACATTTCGTGTAAAAATATTTTTGGACAATAGAATATATTCTGGAATATATTTTTAGAATATCCATACATGTATTTTCACATTCATATCATAATATTCGAATTATAATATTATAAAATATTAATTTTGAAAATATTTCATTATCTGAATAACGAGATATTAACAAATCTTTAATTATTGTTATATCAAATTGTTGTATCAAATTACTGAAATCGAGACATAAGGATATAGAGATATTGGAATATATTAAAATATATAGTAATATAATAGAGACAGACATTGAAATTTGTTAAAGACATTCGATACGTCATATTTCTCATATAAAAATAGAGAATATAAAACATTCTAAATATCGAATCTTATAAATATTATGGATTCTAAAATAATTTCAATACAGTGTTTTTTATTCATTTAAATAAATCATTTCTAACTTACACGAAATGTTCGAAACTTAAAAAAAAAAAAAGAAAACCTGCCTACAACCTTTATCTTTGCATGGATGTCACTTTCACTTAATCCAAATAAAAATTCCATGTGATTTGTAGTGCGTAGAACGCTGAAGAACGGCCTCTCGGAAGAGGAGAAGAAGCACATCGCCACCTACATCAAGGGCTACTGACTGTGATAAAACTCGAACCCTGTAGCTCGTCCACGAGAAGGAAGGAGGGAAGATTAATAAGCAGGAATCATCGAATCATCGATCGGATGTTGATCACACGGCCAGGGCATCGCGATTTTACGGAGGCCAACGAACACGACCAATTCAGAGAGGAAGCACACCCTCCAGGGAGTGAATCGCGTACACCAAGGTTATACGTTTAAAAAATTAGATACTACGTATACATATATAGATATATATATATACATATACATACACGCATATACATATATTTCGATCGAACTTTCTGTACGCTGGCAGAAAGCAGTTGTTTCTATCGAAACTTGGAGGCCTTCTATTTTTCGACGTTTATCATATCGATATCCCTGTCGTTCGTATTTTTCTCACCTCGTCGAAAAATCTAATATAATATACCGGCTTAATACTTTTGAATCTTTGATTAAATGATTATTGCAAATCTAAATTGGATTCGAAATATTGGTAATTATAAACGATTATTCCGTAGAAGATTAAGACAAGTCAATGTATATCTAATTTTATATTGTTTCTTTATTTATAAGAAACAATATTTTCATCTCTAAAAATTATTTGAAACGAAACATGAATAATGAGAATAGTAAGTATATTTATAAGTATATTTGAAATTAAATTATATTTGATAAAATAAAAATAGTAAAGAATTTTGAAAATGCAAAAATGAATATATTGACTTTAATATAAAATGACGGCCTAAAATAGCTTTTGAGAATATAGATGGAATAGATCTAGATACTAAATTATATTTGATAAAATAAAAATAGTAAAGAATTTTGAAATGCAGAAATGAATATATTAACTTTAATATAAAATGACGGCCTAAAATAGCTTTTGAGAATATAGATGGAATAGATCTAGATACTGTTGAGAGTTGTATTATAAATTATTTTCTAACTAATTAATTTGATCAGATTTTAGACGAATTTATGAGTATTTGATCAAACGTTAAATATAACAAATAAGATGAGAAATTTTACTGCTGACAAGTTAAAATTAATATAGAATATATATTAAATGAATATATCTAATACATAGATCTTATGGAAAGTTTGTAAAAATATTTTTAATAGCTGAAAATAAAGTTGAGAGAATCTTTTCAACAAATTCCTCTTCAGAAAGAATTAAATAATTTTCATATCGATTCTATATAAATCGAGATTGACCTCTTACCTTTCGATTTAATTTTTAATTATAATTATTATGATATAACGAGCAACGATGTCTCTTATCACAAACGATCATTGGATAACGAGTACTTCAAACTCATATGTGGAATCATGAGTTGAACTTTGATCATGTTTAACTTTGATCTATAATATATACGTAATAAACTGTATTATGATATTTATGTGATAATATATAGTGAGAAATGACTCATATTATTCACATTTAATCTATATTGAATATCTGAATTTAATGTGATATAATGAGGCAAGGGTTAATGTATATAAATAAATATTCAAAGAATTTGTATTTTGCTCATTTGTATTTGCCTCCAACAATTTCATAATTATAAAATTTGAGCTTATAAAAATAATCTTAAGATTTTAAGATTTCTAACATTTAATGAAATTGAAAGACATGAGAAAATAAATAGCAAAGTTTATTATCTTACTTTATATATTATATATAAAATGTTTAAATATAAATAGGTAAACTTAAAATTCTTTCAATTTTAATATATTTAATTTAATTATAATAAAATTGATTTATATAATACTTTAAATGAAAAATATATACTTTTATATATATGGAATAAAATTTAATTCAATTTAATCGTGTCTTTCATATATCGAATATACAAAATATTTTATCTATTCGATTTTCATCGAAAGTAAAACGTGGAGAAGATTAAATGATCGATCGAGCTTAAGATTTATTTAAATATTTCGGCTACGATTGCTGACTGTTTGTAAGCGACATACATACATACTTGGTGAATGCAACAACTTCTGAAACTTCTTTCCATCTTCAAAGAAAGAAAGAAAGAAAAAAAAAAATAACACGAAAAGAGGAGGAGGAGGAGGTAAGAAATAATTTAATTCATTCATAAAATAATATAATTTGACAAAAGTATAAATTGATTAAAATAATTAAATATCCTTTTGAATAATATTCATTGATTTTTGAAGTTTGAAATTAGCTAGAATATATAATTTGAATGGTATTTTATTATGGAGAATTATATTTCTATATATTATATGAATACTATTTGAAATATTATTTGAAAGTTATGATCTAATGAATTTTGTTTCAATATAGAATTCAAGTATGCATGTATAGTCATTGAAAAATATTTCTGATATTTGTCAAATTGCATAAAAATATTTCTTGTATCATTATAATTAAGATACGTTTGGATAAGCCCTTTAAATGGACCAGTATATCAACGAGAAAATTAATATTACTAAAATAAATATAAAAATTATAAAGAAAAAAAAAAGAGAGAGGAAGGAAAGAATTCCGAAATAATAGATAAGAAAAATATTTCACACGAGAGGATCGATTGGAACAAGTTAAATGAAATTACGTACACACCAGCAGGAGTGTATCAACAGGTTAAAGATAGATATTATCGAGTTTCAGCTTTTATACTTCAGAAACAGCGTATGTTTAATTTTCCTCCCACTAGACTCTTACTCTACCTATGTGTAAATGTTTTCCCGAGTGTCAAATATCACTTTTGACAGATATCTTTGTCATTTCCTTCTCCAGAGAGGTGGGCAAAGAAGTATATTTAAACTTTAAAAAAAAACTGTAAAGCTATACGTTCGTTTGCGCAGTGGATAGAGAAAAATAAAAGGAGGGAGGAAAAAAAAATGAATCCGCAAAATGTAAATCCTAATTTTATTATGAATCATGTGAGAGGGATTTCATTCTTTCATCGATCGTTTGAAACGACGTGCGGCATAGAAATTGAAAAATTGTAGCCTATTTGCTTTCCTCCCGTATATTCTTTTCACGAAAACCAAACGCACCACGAACTTTTCTCTACGGTGATATGAGTGTGTGCGTGTTTTTTCTATTTTCGTAGGGGAACGTATGCAATGTTTAATCGTTATCTCCTATCCTTTTGCACCCTCGCGTATACCCGTTATATGAGCAAATACCTCGTTATACGATGCAGGAAACGTTTATACTGTTGAAAAAAACCTGCCCGTGTTTTTAGAAGATTCGCAAATATTTCCTGTAATATTTATTAATCAAACGGTTTATGATGCTTTGCTGACTTGTAAAAGATATTTTTTTTCTTCTTCTTTGAATTGAAGTGGATATAACACTTTCGTTTAATATTTCGATTAAATTATGGTTATAATTAATTCATAAATAGTTTCTTTTTATATATTCGTTGGAAATAATTTAAAAAACTGGAAATCCCATTTTAAATATGAAATACACGCGAATGCAAAAATGGTAAATGCTTTATTTGTCTTATTTTATTGCAAAGATACGAAATAATGATAATTTAAAGAATTGGAATAATTCGAATGAAGAATATCAATTTATTTGTTCACACATTGAAAATAATTTGAGATAAATATTGCTGACATATTGCTGAGAGATTGGAATTTTGTAAAATTTTATAAAATAAATTTAAATTTATTTGTGAGCATCGATCACAACAAATATCTGTAGATTTTCTAAATTTTATGACGAATTTTATGATTTTTATATATTTTTGATTTATAAACAAAATCAATTTTCATGAATCTAACGCAATATAAATTTCACGAGCTCACTTTTCAGCTATAACTAAAAAATAGAATTTGAGTATTTGCTAAAAATAATAAATTTTAATTAAAAAAAAAAAAAAAGAAAAAAATATTTTTTCATCAAAAAAATGTAATAAATAAAGCGTGACTTGACTATAATATCAAATATATCAATATTCGCCATACAAGAAAGCATCAAGAAGCAAATGCAAATATTATTACATACAATGTATTTCCAATATATCGATCTTGTAAGTTCCATCTAATAACCATCGCCAATATAAAAATATTGCGTCGAAAATAGTCGGAAATGGTGTTTTATCACCGATATTCCAATATAAGCGTGAAAAGGAAATCTAATATTTCGCCAATTTTCAGCACACAAAGTTCCATAAAAATCGTGGACACCTATTTAAAAGCGAGGGAGGAAAAAAAAAAAAGAAAGAAAGAAAAAGGAAAATATGACAAAATTTTTTCAATCTCACGTTAAATGTCACGCCATGCGAAACGTTTTCCACGTAATTTTCTCTTTATCACAGTTATATCCCATTTTCGCGGGTGAAAATGGCCCATCTCGAAAGATATTTTAACATTTTATTCGCCATTTCGCTTTACGCCTCCTTTTCCGCGAACTAGGTTCAAAAGAGCGCGAACTTCGAAAACGAGATTCTTAAAACGGTTCACAATAACCTGAAAAAAAAAGTGGGGGTGGCTTTCATCCGAAACATGGGAAAATCCGTGGGATTTTTCAAACGCTGACGCGTTCGACTATGAAAACGGCTCGGCCATGCTCGGCAAACTGTGAATAGGCGCAATATAAAATGCAAATGACACTTTCGCCGAACTGTGGGGGAGAGGGGGGGCGTCTCATTTTCGCGGAAAGCCGTTTAAAAAACTGCCACCGCAGATGTTGCTTAAAAAACTTGTAAAATGTACGCGATCTGCATGATACACGGTAGTGAAAAACTTTGTCGTAACCTGGACTATTTATCGTCGGTGGGGGAACCAAGATCATTTTTAACCCCTTTAACACGTTGACCGCTAAAGTAGTTTTGCTCGAAAGTTTCCTCGAAGCTTAAATTTTCCATTGAAATAATAATGCTATATTATTATAATTTATCAGATATGATAATATTGCCTTTGTCCACGATTTTTCATCACTGTACGATAAAATGATAATACAATATTCTTCTTAATCATAAGAACTTTAAAATCGTTGTAATATTCTGTTTAAAAAGATCATTTAAGATATACGTATTTTGAATAAATGTTAATTCATGTTTATAATAATTTAATCACTCTTTGTATCGAATCAATTTCTGTTAAAAATTATTATTATATCCTATATAATATGGCGTTTGTGGCGATCGACAAACAATTCGAATAATTCTTACCTCGTTCAATTTATAATTTTTCTTCACTTCGAACATAAAAGATAAAGAGATATATATATATGTACACTGGTCGAAATTGAGAGGAAAGATGGAGGAAGATCGGTGCCAATAAGGTGCTCGAAAAAGATTGAAGTAACGATCGAAGTTCATATAATGTTAATACTGCCTTCGATCGTGGGCATTTCGAATTTTCACCTCCGAACTTCCGCTTATCGAGATCGAATCTTTATTTATGGACCGAATTTATTTTCAAAACGTTTCGAGGACTCCATTTGCAGGCATATAAATCCGGCATACGTGTTATATAATTGTTCCTTGGCCATTAATTATGAAGAGATCAACTTTAACGAAGAGATATCTTCAAGAATACAGATGAAAGTGCGTAAGCATTTGCATGCTGAGAGGAATTACGATCCTCTAGGATGTTTTTTTAATTAATATTAATGCGACTTTAAGCTCGCCTTTCTCGTTAACCGTGATAGATCGCGTCGACCGTTGGAAACAAGAAACGAGATTCCAGGAAATTGATCATCCGTCCAAGAAAAGAAAATCTATTACTCAAGTCGTTCTCTTTCTTTTATTCTTTTATCCGAATTAAGTTTGTATTTAACACGTCGAGCCCAGGATCTTTTGTTACATCGAAGATCGATGATTAATGTATTCAAGTGTATATATATTTAGAAAAAATTAAGAAATCGATTTCATAATTTTCTTTAGATGCCAAATAATAATGTAGATTTTAAAATCTTTTAATGGAAAGATGAAAGATTTTAAATTTTATCCTAAATTATTCTAAATTTGCATATATCTTTTAATGAAAGAACAAAGTTTTTACTTCTTGTTACTTTCATATGTACACTTAAAATTGTACATTTTTCTATCAAAACTTTTTAAATCTAATTACATATTCATACTTGCTATGAATTTACATTTCAAGATTAGAATTCTATTAGGATATTATAGGAATTAGAAATGTTAAATGAGAACTTATCATCGAGATCATGATTGTTTAAAGAGAAGAGAAATCACGTTATAATTCAAAATCAAAAAAATCAAAAACGAATCGCCATCGATCGATCGGTATCGTTGGACAAATTGGGCCAGATTAATCGCTCGTCGCTTTTCCAGAAATCACTTCCTGAATCCGCCAATTATTTATCGGCAGACAATGGCCGATCGTATCGAAATCTGCATTTTCCGTTAGACAACTAGAATTTCCGGGAAAACGCAAATCTCAAATCCGGAGGGCGATTAATCAATCCGGCCGGCAAATCGAGCTTCATGGTCCCCGTTCCCGATGAAAAATGAATTCCCGCCCCGATTTCCAATCGATGATCATCAGCGTGACGGTTCGATCGAATCTCAACTTTAAAAAGTGCCTGACATCTTTATATAAGATAACGACGAGTGTTTTGTGTTTCGTGGGGAAATTTATAAGAACAATTTGATTGTTGAAGAGGAGACGATGCAAATAAAACACACTTTAATAAAATTAATATAATTCGATATTAGTAATATCCATTGAAATAAATTTTATTTTTAATAATCTTCTTTAAGATATTACAAGATTTTACTAAAGTATTGAATAACGCACTTTTATAAATCACTATTCATTACAAAAAATACAATGAATAAAAAATTGAAATCATTTGAATAAATTTCTTTATAATGAAGTTATGAAGTAAGATGGAGTCCTCACGAGAAAAAAATTGATCCATAAAACACCAGTGTATCGATAATGAAGAACCGATCAAACGATCGATTTTTAAGGAAGAATCTATAGATCGATCAGCGCGGAAGAAGGGAGGTTAGGTGCAGGGTGCGGGGATCACACTTACAAGACTTACGATCGGCGTGTCTGGTCCTCTTGCGTTCCCTTGGCGTTGTCCTCGTTGCAGGCGTTTTCGTCGCCGTCTTCACCAGGGATTCCAGCAACTCGTCATCGCCGTCAGTCAGATTTCCATTTGTGTTCTCGTCGCGGAGCAATGGGCCCAATGAGGTGCGACCTAAAATAAGAATTTTACGTTCCTTTGTAACATATGTTCAAAAATCGAATACATGTTTATCTCTATAGAAAGTTTCTGAATTTTAATTGAAAATTGATGAGTAATTATAATTAATCGTGAGATAATAAGATAATGAAATACCTAGAATCTGAAAAAGATTGGTATTCGATCATGTTTCGATAGTTTAAAAAAAGTTCGTGTTTAAGAAACTCGGGGAATCACATCGAATGCAAACTGAGAATAATCCGATTAGAGAGCGGAATATTTCTGAACTTTTTACGGAATCAACGATGAAAGATGCATTTTGAATGAACGTGTGGAAGATCAGATCGAGGGTGAATTTGTTTGAATTTAAAAAAAAAAAATCTAAATGAACGAGAAAAGAATTGATAATGAAATTCTGATAAGAATTTTATTTTAAGTTATTAATAATTTAATCTTTCTAATATATACTGACCTATTAGAACTTTGAAAAATTGGCATCAGATAACGAATGAAAACAAAGTATGAAAAGAATATAAATTTTAAACGTCAGAATCATAATCCCATTCAAAATCGAGATACAAAAATGACAAAAGCGAAAAAATAAATCTAAATTTTCAGAAATACACTTCTCACAAATATAATCTCAGCGACATCACATTTCCATTCCAGATACAAATACGTAAGCACCCCTTTTATCTTCTCTATCATTAACAATTCTCAGCAAAGATTTCTGTCCAACCAGAGAGACTGTATCGTCGTATCACAACGTTTACTCAGCTCCAACTCTCTGCACAAGAGGACTGGGCCATTCTTCTTTCGGTCTCCGGTCAACTCTTGGCGGAACAGTCTCTCTCTATGTTGGTGGTCCGGGGGGCAGAAACTTCGGAACCGTCAAAAGCACGGTGAGTTCCTTTGAGAGCTTCTTTGAAACTCGGCTGAAAGAAGCTTCCATTGGCGGTCTTTGTGGCTGTGTAAATCCGATAGGAAGGTGGCGCACAGGAAGAACCAGCAAAGAAGGGGTGGTGAGAGGGAGAGGGTAAGAAGGAATTTCCATGAACTAGGGCCGAAATGAGGGACCAAGTTTCGCGATGTGGTCAACGTGGGTACTCGATGTCGCAGACTGCCGCTGGACTTTTGTGCCCTGTTTATCCTCGAGACGGTTAAACTTTAACATCAGGGTTGTCCCTCACTCGATCATTTAGATTGAACGATTTTATTGCGAGAAAAAGCTCGCTGTTTTCGATTAAAAGATCGAATATTTATTAATCAGATTAGATTTGTAATTTAATTATAATTTAATCGATTGGTTTATACGTATTATTTATTCCATGGAAAGTTATTTATAATGTGTTTTTATAATTTGCAATTAATAAGAGTTAATTCTTTGTAATTAATAGGAATACAAAAATTAGGAATAAAACTCGTTCAGAGAGCACAGAATTATTCATTAAAGCACTACTATTCTATAACTCGATCGTTATAAAAATTCAACTATTTACATTCATACTATATATTTTCCAAACCCGGATATCCAAACTTCAACAGTATAAAAGGATGATAAAACACGTAGGCAACTTTGGGTATTTAGATATTTTATAGAGGGGCATAGGGGAGAATAAAAGGAAAGGAAAGTTATGACGGCCGCGTAGGTGAAGTAGTGCACGAGTATTGGCAAGTTTATGAGCCGTAAAGGGATGGCTTTGCCCTCCAGGACCTTTATACGCATATGGTCCACGTTGCGCGAATAAAAATTCTTCTTTCAAGTGGAAGAGGAAAAGAAAGAATAAAAGGTCACGATCGCAGACGATTTTGCGCGATCTCGAGTGATATCAGCTTCGCTTTCATCCAACATTTCCAACATTTCGAGAGAAAGCGAGGCGATCATCGTCCACGATGCCATCTGATGGTTAATCTTGGCGTGTAACAAGTTACCGTAAAATGGCCGCTCAATCGTGGCGGAAATAACACCATTCTCGAGATACAACCGTGAGGAGGAGATTGTTTCGTTCAGGTGTGGAGAATTTGGGATTTGTCGGAGATTGGCTTCGGTAGAATTTCATCGCGTGGAATGTTATTTCATCGGGAATTTTTGTATCTTGTTTCAAATGCAATGATATTTTGAAAAGTATATTTTTTTTCCTTGATTACTTTTTAATAAAAGTAATAAATTAAATTTGAAAAGAATTGATCGAAGAAGCTTTGATAATTTAATTAATTTCTTGGTTTTGTTTAATAATTAATTCCTCTTTCATTTTGTCAAGTTAACTTGTTTTATCTTGTAATAGATTAGATTGAATAGATTCATATTTCTTGCATTATATGAATTTAATTAATTAATCTTATTATTTTCTCTTCTTATTATCTTATGTGACAACAAAAACTTGAAAATTTAATCTCAAACGAAGAAATTTTGATGAAGTATTAGCATTAACGTGTATGTTTCTGGAGTAGCAGTAGTAAATATCAATATGTAGTCAGACAAGTGACTATTATAGTGATAATATCATTATCCTTAATTTGAAACGTTAATTAATTTAATAAAGTAACTAATAATATCTTAAATGACTTTTATTTTCTTTCAAGCAATATCCTTTTTACTCTTAAGAAAAAAAATATTTGCAGAAGCAAGATTACTCTGTATTTTACCTACCTATCATAAAGATTCCATTAGCCTTTTCGAGTCGAAATGTCTCGAGAAAATGGCGGGAAAAAAAGTTTCGGCGAAAATGATGAGGAAATATTAAAGCGAGGACGAGGAAATTCCATGTAAATCCTCCTCCCCCGCACGGGATTATCTTCTAAACGTAATTCTTGCGTTCTTTTAGCCGTACATTCTGAAATGCCGTTACTTTTCATTTTCAGGTAACACCGTCAAACAAGCCAAGCTATCCCCAAATTTAGCCTCGAGAGCGTTTGCTTAAGGAGGAGCATTTATCTCTTGCAGGCCACAGCGTTGCGGAAACGAGGAGAAATTCTCGCACTTTGTTCTTATCTGGTAGCTACCCCTTTTAAGACGCGTTATATTTTCCACTCTTTTAAGGAGGACTGCGAAAATTTTGGTCCACTCCTCTTTACCCTGGCTAACAGAGAATTCGAGAGATTCTGAGAATGAAAACTCTTTTTTTCCTTTTTTTTTTTATTTTTAGATTGTATGGATTGTTAATATTAAGTTTGGTATCTTAGAATATAAATATATTCTGAATTAGTATTAAATTTATTTAAGATTAATTTGAAGGGATTAAAATACATATGTATTATTTATAGAGTAAGTCGTACATGAAATCGATGATTCGTTTTCAGCCAAGGAAAAAAAAATGGGAGAAGAAAAAAGAAATATGAAAACATTGCAGTGATTTCTGGTGTTCGATCGAGCACCAACAAGCGACGATATTATTGTGTTTTATTGCCTTGTTCTGTATTCTACGAGCCAGACGTCGTATAATGTAGAAATATGAAACTTGTCGATGGCAGGATATTAGAATACTTCGATCAATCGAACGATGCGTCACAGAAAACAGATTTATGTTACAAATTGCGTCTAGATGGAAAAACGAACCTCACAGATGGTTTGAACGGTGCACTTATTGGGAGCATAAGATCATCTGTGTTAATACTGTAAAAATATTTCTATCATTTTTTCGTTTCTCATAAATTACTATCAACATTGAATTATATAATGCCAACAAAAATAAAATTCTCACGATAGAAATTTTCGTATCGCATAAAATTCATTCACGTTCACCATATATAAAATGTTAAATTTTTATCACCAACGAGCAATTTATTTTACCTTCAACCACGTGATTAAATATCGCAAGGAAAAGAACGATTACAACGAGAAGAAAAATAAAAAAAAGATCGTAATCTATCGTGCGAAGCAAAAAGGGAAGAGATTCGCAAGCAGGAATCGCAAAGTTTAAGAAACTTGGAATCGAGGGAACGAGTAAAACGAACGAGTAACAAGAGAAATAAGTAACAACGAAAAACTCACCATCTTTCCTCTGTCTTCTCCACGGAAGGGTGCCGTGAATACTCTCGACATCGGAGATATCGCTTCCAAGCAATTGTCTGAGCTCCGCGTCCGCGCGATCCTCTTTCGTCCTGAATTTGCCAACCTGCAACGATCAAACCAATCGTCGAATTCATATTAGAACGAAAATTGTTAAAAGAATTATATATCGTATACCAAGCCGTATCAATACCATTATTTTTCAGAAAAAAATTAACACTTTTCACAGTTTTCATTCAATTCCAGATAAGTAATTTCAATTGCTATTAATCTCCCTCTGTTCTAGACAAAAAAGTGCAAGGACTAACAAGATATATATCCAATATTTCTATCTAAATAAATAGTCACCAGAAATCATCAATCTTTATAAATACAAGAGTTCATTGATCAACTTCATTTCTTCTAGAGATAGATTATCTAAAAAAAGGAATGTAGAACCTAATTAAATAATTAAATACTAAAAAAAAAAGTATCTGATCATCTTCTTGCACATCACAAAGATGCCAACGACCGTTGATTCTGAAACGATCACAGTTCAACCTGCGCCCTCGACAACGAGGATACGTAATATCGCGGACGAGAAACGAGAGAGCGGGATATTAATGCAACGGTGGGCAAGAAAAGAAATTGATTCTACCCGTGGCAAAAAAAAAAAAGCAATTTATTCCCCCTCGTGCCATAATGCCCGTTCACGCTCCGATAACAGTGTTTGATGAGAGGTGGCCCTTCCGAAAGATTTTCAGTCGAAAGAAAAAAAAAAAAAAAAAAAATACAAGCCCTGTAACTCACCTCTGTGATCATCTTTCCCCTGGTCTTATTTCTTTCACGGTGATTGGCTTTTTTCTCGAGCTGCTGTATCACCCTCTCCCTGGTGGTTCTGTACTCGAGCGCGAACTCGGACACGATACGGCAAAACTCGTTCGGCTTCGTGTCCTGCACCCTGTGCAATGGGATGCCCAGCCAGAGGATGAATTTGTGGAATCGATTTATGATCCGCCTGTGCACTATCCCCAGCACTATTATCCTCTCCGCGCAGTCGGCCAGGAAGTCTGACATTCTGCTTCGACAAAGAGCGACAGAGAAGATTGGAGATTAATGTACTCTTGCTTTTATTAATACGAGTGGAATGCGTTTTCCCTTCTTTCAAGGGATGCTTTTGTTTGTTTTCACGATTTTTAAATATGATTAATCTTGATGTATATGACAATACATCTTAATTATTGAGATCTATTTTATAATTTTATAACTATGCTGTTGTGGCAGCACATATTTTTATACATTTCAAAATATATTTCATCGATAATTTTTAAATCTGATCTGAATTTGTGATGCAAAATAATCCAATATATTTCTTCCATGATTTGTAACAGATCATAGTAATAAAAAAAAAAATCTTGACTTTATTCTAACAGCAAGAACGTCAAGGTTCGCAAAAAGGCAATCACCAACGACCATTTTTTACACAAAACATTTCCATTACTCGTCGTGTTCGAGGAGATGTTCGGTGGCTCGTGTAGACGATCGCTTAAACGAGTTTCGAGCAAAAACGAATTAACCTGGACCGACATTTAGGGCGTCCCGTTACACTTAATTAATGCGGGGAAACCACGCGAGCCAACGTTAACGTTTCACCGTTAAATAAAATATATCTGCTCGAAGTAACATCGATGATAGAAGGTATTTGTACCGATCGTTTTACCATGATTGATTATTACACCCCCTAATATTTTGAAATTATTTAACAATTTATCGACAACAATTAATCGACATTATATCTTCATACTTTTCTCTTTTAATATTATCCCTTTGAAATCTGAAATAAATATATTTTGAAAAATATTATCATCTTTTCCTGTCCATCCGAGCAAACTTTACTTTACTTCTGCAAATTTTGCGCTTCACCAACAATCTTAAAGATAAAGGTAAGAGAAATGAAAAGGAGAAGCAAGAAAGAAAAAAAAAAAGATTAGATTAGAAGAAAGTTAGAGGGAGATGAACAGATAAGGATTCTGAAAATTCACGGCGAAGCTATGGGGGTGAAATAAAATAAGTATAAAGAAGAAGAAAAAAAAGGAGAGAAGTTAAAAAAGGTTGGGAAAGAAGTACGAGCTTGGAAGGAAGAAATACGCTTTCTGTAATTAATGGTGGCGCCATTTGGAACAGAGCCAGTTCCATCGCGGAAAAAAAAAAATCGGCCGCAGGTTTACGTCGAACATTGAATGGATCTTTGAAAAATTTCAAAAGTTCGCGGGAAAAACTTCGCGTAACAAAGTTCGAAGAAATTACGAGAAATCGAATCCATCTCGCTAGTGGTACATTATATATTTTGAGTTTGATACTTACTTGACTTTCATCATCGTCGAGCCATCATGCTTCGCGATGAGCTTCAGATGATCCCACGATGCCTTGCACTCGCTCTCCAATTTCCCGATGTTCGCTGCAAGCTCGTCGAAGTCGATTTTCGAAGCTCTTGTCACTGCTCCGATCTGAACAAAATTCGAAAGTCTTTTTGATCACGGCTTTCTAATGGATCACGAATACTTTGGAGATTATCTTCAAACGATTATACTAAGTCAAATCTAAATAGCAAGATTAATTATCAAATTCTAATTTTTTAATCATCAATTCTTAATTCAATAATTTTCAAGTAGAAATACAATATGTTTTTAAAAATCTAATTAAAAAAAATTTCAAAAGCTTCCTAATTTAATTCCATATTCAATATACGTACGATAATCAATACAGAATACTATTCGATTCTTAAACTTTTCTCCCACCTAAATAAAAATATACAACTTGATCGAAACATTAACAAAATCCAATTGAAAATTATTTTCTGAATTAAAAAGAACCGAAAATTTTCCGACTTTGCATCAATCATTTTCTCGAGGAGAAGATCTTCGACGACACAAAGTTCCCTATCCGCGATTCCGCAAATGTGGCGGACGGTTATTCGGTTCCTCGAGCCGCCTAGCCTAGTAAAGTTTTATCCGTTCCTTCGGCGCGGAAGTAAGCTGCTCGCTCTCACCTCGGAATAGAGATCCGTGGAATCCGGAAACTTCTCCATCACCATGTGGCAAAGGTGATGAAGCAACGAGTGCTTGTGAACCGTATCCTTCACTTCAGGTACTTTGGCGAGGTATTCCAGCTGAAAGCCCTTCACCTGAAAAAGACCGTGGCGACGTTTCAACGTTGCGCCGGCTAACTTCCACCGTTTCCACCGCTTCGGGATTTCCACTCCACGCTTCTGGCCACTTTCGCGTGTAACGTGATTGCCGTGAAAACCCGGAATCGATGTCGTCTGTGTCACTCTGACACGACGAGCGCGGCATATTCGATTCCACCCGTTGCTTCCTCCTTTCGAATCGCTGCTTTTCTTTCTGTTTTTTTTTTTTTCCGAGCTCGTCTCTTTGACGAGCGATACACGGAGAGACGAATGGATGCGCGGCTATTTTTTTTTTCCTCCCCTTTTATGCTTAAGCTCGCGAAAGGCTTTTATTATAAATCAATGAAAAAAACGGAATTTTGAGATAACGAGTTTTTTTAATTATTCAAGTAACGTATTTGTTCTTTTGGTTTGGTTTCAAAATCGTTTTTATCTAATCCTTCCATCGCGTAAGATTAAGATGATCGTGATACGTTTTGAAAAATTTAATGAAAATATTTAAATTCGAATAAATTATATTTTTGGAAAATAAAAGAGAATAGGTAAAATATAATATTGTATAATGTAGCTTTTATGATATTATTATTATTATTATATTATTGGATTATATTATTACCATTAATCAAATTTAACAATCAAATTTGAAATTTATATAAGTAATGTTTGTGGAAATATTATTATATCGAGTATGACGAATTGATTTTAATTGATCAATGAAATAAGTTTATATAACCGATATTTGTACAAATATTAATTCGTAAAATATTTATATCAAAGTTATTATCGAATAAATCGCGGTCATCACGAATAATTTAAATCGTAGAAAAATAAAATGTTGGATCGATTTCAAAGCGCAAAGTTAAAGTACGAGTGCAGTAGGGATAGGAAGCGCGATAATTAATTTACGATTTTTCGCTTCGAGAATCAAAGTGTAACTACTAATCAATGCGGACGTTTGTGACTGGTTTATTTCAAAGTCGAAATGGAATTCCGTACTTTGACAAGTGGATATGTAATTGATTATAAAATTTTTAAATGTTACGATACCATTGAATGGAACACGGAGTTAGCTTAAGATTGAAAAATTTGTTTTATCTAGAGGAGTGCTGTTCCATTAATCAGATTCCTTTAACGAAAATATATCAACTAAAACTTCATAATTGAAACTGCAATGAATTAACAATTTAAAAAAATATAACTTTTTCTCTGAACCTTGAATGTTAATATCATAAACTAAATTTAAAGAAAGAAAACTTTTTCTTTCCACGTATAAAAATTTTCATTTCCCTCATAAATCACTTTGAAATAAATACTCTGGATCTTTTTTAATACTTATATATTCTTACTCACTCTTGTTTACTTTCACTTTGCGAATGAGAAATTATCAAATATTCTCTTTATGAATATTTATTTCACCGCATAATATTTCGAATTATCAACTTTCTGCGAATTTTTTATTCTAACATTACCTCGATTAAAGCCATGCTATTCGCGTAATGACGGTTCTCAAATTCATGCAACGGGCTCCATAATTTTTACCACTCGTAATTTCCCTCCGTTAATTTACTGTGAAACGCGAGGAAGGAGTCAGATTCGCGTGAACTGGCCGACCACCCGACAATTTCGATGAACGAGCGTGCCATATAAAAACACGGCCGAGAACGGGGTGATAAGAAACGATTAGTCGTCCAGGGTATTCGAAGAACTAGGACTGTTAATACATTCAAACGAAAGCGACGAGTGGAAAGGAATCGTCCAAGATAATGAGTAAAACTGGAAAGTACACATTCGGCACGAATATTCGTGAGAGTGCATCGTTCTTTACAATTTACATAGCGGATTTATAATCCAGGCATAAAAAAAAAAAATTACTTATATTTATACATACATAGGTTTCATGTGGCTAGAGGCGTCGTTTTTTTATGAATAATTTATTTTCAAATGAGTTGAGCACGAATATTTCCATCGATCTTCTGATTTCGTATCGATTCTAAATTAATGTGTTATAGTGTTATAGTAAGATTGTGTTGTAAGAATGTGATTTTGGATTTATTGATAAGAGAAAAATTCGTGTATGAATGAGTTAAAAGGCATGATAGAAAGAAATCACATTAGCACAATGTATGTTAGAATGGAAATTTTATCTATGATACTTTAAAAATTTTTTTCTTTTTTTTATAAATAGAGTAACGCTATAATATAATTTTGAAAATCAATTACTTTTTTTTTATTTCAATTTTATCTCAATGTTACGATTATATATAGAATGTCACGTTGAAAAGAAATGTAAAATAAACGTGAAAATTTGTTGTTGGTCATCGAGAAAATCAAATTTGAAAATTTGCCCACTATACAGCTTATTTTTAACTGAACATTTTTTAACCCAATTTTCTTTAAAACGAAAATTTAAATAAACAAATTTTATTCCATGTTTTTCATTTATTTCCGCAGATAGAATAACGTCCCATAGATTACTGATTCGTATTTCATATTCGGTTAAAATTTTTAAAATTGATTTACTCGATTTAACTCCAAATACAAATTTTTATTTTCACGTATCTCTAATTAGATTCCCAGATATACAATATCGAGGATCGATGGAAATTGTAGATCGAGTTAAACATCTTTCGTACGTACAAACGTAATTCTTTGGAATATCCGAACATTTTTGCAAATATCTAATCGTTTGAAACGGTTTAAACCATCAAAGAACGTAATCATCTGACGAGAAAATAATCCAGATAACCAAGCTATCTTCAGAGATATGGTTTATGGAGGAAATTGTTCAACTCGATGCTCTTCCCTTTTTTCCCTTCCTTTAAATCATCGATCAATGGTTACACGAAAATTATCGACATCGATGGATATCGATTCCACGCGAACCAGTGACTCCGACTGACGGATTAAGCGGATATCATTTGGCTGGCATTCAATACCTACCTCATTTCCGTTGAGGAATATCCCGATCGAAAGGAGCGTGCTCAGAATCCCGCGGAACGTTTTATTCACTCGCAGGGTCTCCATTCCCTGCTTCAGATCCATCAAAGGGTCCGCAATTTCCTGAAGTCACAAAGGTGGTTCGCGATTATTTCTTTCGAGTTCTCTCCGGCACGCCGGCTGCCTCGTCGCGTCTCGTCTGCGGTTCCATTTTCGTCAAACCGTAAGCCTCTTGCATACTTTTCCATTCTTTCTTCCTTTCTTTTTTTTTTCCTCCCTTTCTTTTCTTAATAAAATTTCCAACGCGTCATGTGTTACTTTGAAGACATGCTCATTATGTAAGAAAGGCAAATGATCAAATATTATTCGAGGGATAAATGTTTTTAGTTGTGATAACAAAATTATGTTTTATAACATATATATTTTAAAATCACGAACAAAAAGAATTCTACCTTTAAAACAGATTTACCATTGAAAAAGAAATTGCTCCATATATGCAATATTAATATTGTATTCCACTTTTAGAAAATCGATCCTAAAAAGTTAAACAAAGTTAGTGAAGAACATAATCCTCGCGAATATATATTGCGTATTAACACCCACAATTTTCAAAAACCAAGAATCCCAGATTAGAAAATTTCTCTTCTACAGCCTGGCATATTTTCACTTAATAAGAAGAAAAATTTCGCGGTCAAGGTGCGACTCGGACAGCCACCCTGCGATCTTTCCAACGAGGGATACGCGTGATCGTGTATCGGAATTCACCTGTGTTCAGCGAAGAAATCACGCGATTATGCGGGGAACGTTCTTCCCGCGACTTCCTTCCCCGCATACCACGCGTTTTTCCTCGTCGCGGCCCCGCGACTATCTCCACGGAATTCGAGACGAGATTCGTGAGAAATAACGGGCCAATTCGAACGCTATTACGACGCATTCGTATTCGACGACGCTTAATGGAATTTGCATTCGAAATGTTAGCCGGCTTCTCCGGCGGTGTACGAAATGTATTTACAGTCCACACGCCTCGTGACTGGATTCGACGAATCGAGGCCATATGATCGAACGATTCATATTTGTCTCCACGCTGATCATTGCACCTATGCATCCTCTAATTATTCCGCCAAGCTAAATTTCAGCGTATATTCGATACGATAATGAGATTACCAGGATCAAATAGGTATATATTAGTAGGATTAATTATAGAGGTTCGCTCGAATGTTTTGTAGGTGGGATTGGTATCGCGTAAATTTGAAAATCGTTAAGATTTTGTTTAACATTTACCATATTTTATTATAATAATCTTTAGCAATTATTCTTAATCTTAATAAAATAATTTAAACAAGCAAAAAACACTTGACTTTATTTCTATATCAAGAATGAATGTTTAATAGATAACAAAACGAAACTGCAAAGAAATTTATTGAAATTAATAAAGAGATACTCTTTCATAAAAATTAACGTAAATGTTAAAATAATCTTTTCGAGAGAAAGAGGGAAAAAATTGCTGATAACTGTAATTAATCAGCAGTGGCACTATCGATATAAACGAAATCGAAAGAAAGAACTTACCTTTTCCGAATTCTCAAAGTCCAGTTTAAACGCCCAAAGTTTCAGCCTGGCTGGCAACTCCGAGATGGAGGCCAAAGTTAGAAGGAACTGCTCGGCCGATCCCAAAGGTAGGTCAGGATTGGCGGCCTGCGCCTCTTGTATCCTAGACCTCTCCTCCTCGGTTGGCAGCATAGTCAATAGTTTCTGTTTCGAATCAAGGGAAGATCCGGGGGAGAAAAGGACAGGAAACGAACGAAGAAGAGAAATGAAGAAGAAATTAGAGAAATTAGAAAAATTCTTGAAAACAGAGCGTAAATGTGTGTTTGAACTGAATAATGGGGTCTACCGTAAACCAAAGATATTTTGATATTTTGCAATAAGTAATATTGATACTGAACGAAATCGGGACAAATATCTTATTTTGGGGAAGAAATGAAGAAATAAATGGGAAAATGTCAGAATATTTTTAGCTTGGGAAATATAATAATTAGTAATTGCGATTAAAATATTTGGAAGATAAACTGATTATTTTATTAATCAATGTCGATCGAGTTTTAGACATTATTTAATTTTTGTACAATAGATATTTTGATATTGTATATATATAGAAATATGTTGATCAGTTTAACTTCTGAATGGAATATTTCATCATCAATTGTAATTAACGATTAAAATTTTATTTAATTATTGTATAATCATGATTAATTATCAAAGTTGGCATTTAATCATTGGAATTCATCATTGAATTCATTTATTATTCATTTAATCGTAAATTGGATTAGTAAAATCTAATTAAAATTTCATCTATCGTGAAATTAATATTTGATTTGTCTTCAGCTCAATCGCTAATATTTGATTGAATAATGCATTATTATATATCGAATTCTATTAAAAATTAAAAAAATAATTTTTGTCGTAATCTCACCTCGATACCCTCCCTGTTCATAATCGTAGCGTCCATTTTCAAAATAGCTGTCTTAATCGATCTTGGTGGAGGTAACTTGGTCATCCCGATGTTGATAGCATTCGATCGTTTATGGTCCAGCACGATGATCTCCTTGTTCTTGTTCATCTCTTGTTGTTTCTATTCGACGACAAAAAATAATCAATTAGTTGAATAAGTAGACAGTGATTTTTACTTGAAACAATTTAAATGATGATTTCATCGATACTTGAACACTCAAAATCGTGGAATTAAACACCGTGCACGAAGTTTTCGAAAAGGAACAAGGAAGAGGAACGTAATAAATAATTACGTAAGAATGCCTTAAAGAGAATATATTATAAGCGAATAAAGAATGATTCTATATGTAAGAAATAAGAATAAAATTTAAATAAAGTCTTAAGATTTCGTTTTCGAAGAAATTAAATTCGAATTAATTTACAAACGAATACAATTCTCTAATAAATGTAAATTAATTATTATCCCACGCGTGAAAATAATGATAATATTTGAATAAAGATAAATATTTTTATCAATAAAAATAATAATAAAATAACTTTCTGTCAATAATTTACTGATAATCCACGAGAAATAATATTTTTAACTCGATTTTCTCGAAAACGAAGCTTTAGACAAAAAAAAAATAATATTCTTCTCTTTCACATGGAATCATCCTTTAATTATATCTCTACTTCTACCATTTTACATACTAACAATCGAGCAAATATTTGTTTGCCAAGAAAAGGTGAAATGGAAGAGATTGCGTATCGATAAGTAAGATCTAAAAAAAAAAAAAAAAAAATATAGTGCGCCATCAGCGAAAACGAAATTAGTAGAATGAGTTCAAAGGAAACACCGGTTATCGTTATCGTTGTAAATTAGAAGAAGGATAAACAAAGGTGTGCAAAAGAGAAAAATCGAAAAAGTGCATTATAATTAAAAGAGGCGAAGCGATGCAAAGGCAACCGAGATTAATCATTTGAAAAATATTAAAAATTCTGTGGAAGGAAAGCCATTAACGATTTGCAGTGAACAATCTGTGCAGGATTGAATTGTTTATACAATGGATAAATTTTGTTTTAGTAAATTGTGTAACGTGTAAATGAATTTGCATTCGTCGCTCATTAGTACCAAGCATGAATTAAAAAATAAAACGTGGCTACGTGTATTTGAGAGTCAGAGTAACCGAAGCTTGTTTTTTTTTTTTTTGTTTTGTTATTCGTCAGTCGAACAGAAAAACTGTAGTGATTGCATTTTTTTTTTTGTATGAAATTGATTAATTTTATGGTAAATTAATAAAGGGTGATTGTGAAACGTGTTAAAATTGGTGATCGAAATTGGGAATTTCAAAAAAGTGTTAGTATGTCATATAAAAAAATCCACTTTTATATAAATACACTACACGTGTAAAAATAATGTAATTGTAACTTTTGAAAATTTTGTAAAAAATAATGAAAAGACCTAGTAATTGAAATCTTTTTATAAAAAGAGCAGAGAATAGTATATTTTTCCCCCTTTTACTTTTTAAATCAAATTTTTAAAAAATATTGTAAAATTTTATCTAGAAATAATTTTTTTCAAATGCACAAACACTTTTATAATTGATCGTACTTTTTCTATTACCATATGAATGAATTAATTTAATCTATAAAAATATATAATGCATTAACCATTTGAAATTCCAAATTCATATCGTTAAATTTTCCTTATTTAAAATATAATAAATAAAAATAGGCACGTATGTATTATTTTGATAAAACGACCAGCAGAATAATTAATTTCTAACCAAATTTCGTAGAAATGGACTTGGGTCGCTCTGTCTCTCTTTATATAGAGAAAAACAAGGTAAAAAGAGGAACAAGAAAAATGAGAGAGCATGCAAAGCCAAAGTGGAGTTAGCAAAAACCGACGTTAAGTGAAGTTAAGAAATTAGGACTCACCTCCTGTAAAATTCCAGCATGCCATTTCGTTCATTTTTCGTGCGAGCACCAAGAATATTGCAAATAATACAAGAAAAGATTAGTCGTATTGCATTAAACCACCATCACCACCACCCAACCACTATTCGCCGTATTATTATGATTATGATTTTGATTATTATTATTATTATTATTATTATTATTATTATTATTATTATCATCATCATCATCATTCGCGATTCGTTATCACGGGATTTCATTATTGCTGCAGACGGTATTAATTTATACGATATGTTATTGTTAAAGTTATTTTATCAAACTAACAGAGCTTGTAATATCGTATAAAGATCGTAATTATTCATGTGCATGATCGTTTCGTGAAATCGTTCCTGGCGCGTGTTTAACATGATACAAGCATTAAAGATTACAGAACTAATCTTAAAGATTTTTACGTAATTTTCTTTCTTTTTAACGAACAACAATCGTTCGAACAATTGTTGATCATTTGTAAATTAACCGTGGAAATAATTTGAAGATTAAATTCTTTTCTCGTACAGATAATCTTTAGTCGATCTTATTAAAATGGAATAATTTTCATATGCTAATAATTTTTTAGACGGTGAAAAAAATTGATAAGAATCTCATCCGTTAATGTAAAAATTTTTACCGCTTCTTAGATATATACGTAATGCATAATACATTCAACTTTATTTCCCAGCCGGGGAATATTATCTTTACAAATTCTTAACCTGAAATATTTCCCATAGTCATGTAATTTATGAAACTACTTCTCTCCCCTCGCATCGTCTCTACCTCCCCTAGTCTAAACTATCAAACTAATTAACTTTGTACAAATGAAATTAATTATTACAAATTATCGGAAGAATGGTATTTATCGAAACGAAATCAATCACAAATAATTATTGACTCATAATTATCATATTAATTTACTCGTGTTACTTTCCACGTTCATCGAGCTTCATTAAAATATTCACCTATTTACTCACACCTGATATTTATCACCATCGAGCTTTAAATTATCCTTTAACAAACAAACGAACAAAAAAAAGACATATCTAACCCAGTGAACCACATCTTTACTCCTCCAGAAAACTTATTACTTCTTCCCAATCTTTCAGCATCCTATAATTTTTCCCCCGGTCTCCTCTTTCAACCCTCTCCCCTCTCCTTTTCCTTGACGAGGAGGAAGTCTCGACCGACTCTTTACCCGCCACTAATTATCGCCGGACTCCGCGAGATGGATGTAAAAGTTCAAAGAAGCCGGGGCATGGAGAAAGGGGGAGGGAAGGAAGAGAGGGCGAAAGGAAAGGGCGGATGAGGAACGAAGGGGAGAACGGAATGGGCTGCGTCTGAAGAAGCGACGTCGCGTTATGCAGCCGTGTCCATTGGCTCGAGACGCGATTCAAAACGCAAACCCGATAAACCCGGCGTGTAATTACGCCAGCAATTAGCGACAGCTCGCTAATTCGCGTGGAATCTTTGGCCGATCATTGGCGAAGAATAATTTACTCGGGTTGGGAGGGGATGAATACTCGAGACACCGTGAATGGATACGATTATTATTCGATATTTGTCACGATAGAGAAATTATGAAACGTGTGGTTGATATTCATCATTGATATCATGATGTGATTCTGTTCGAACGATTGGTGAAAGAAGGGAAGATGAATAAGATATTGGAAAATTATAGAATTGGAATAGCTTGGAATTTTTGAATGAATTCAATTTCAAGATTTGATTTGATTCTGCAATACAAGCATTCGAATTAGCATATTTGAAGACATTACATGTTGGATGTAGAAAAGGAATATCTATTTTTATATTGATATGTATATATACTTTTTGAATATTTATTTATATTCTATATATAAAAGAATGCTTGTTGCAATATTGATTATTGCAAATCAAAAATGAAATTCAATTATAGATGAACAATACGATCAGAGTTAGTAAAAAATAATTTTAAATAAAATTCTACGATATGTTAATTTTTCCTCTAAGTGATAAATATATTTATTTACTGGTACATTTGTATATGTTAATAATTTATAGAAACAAATTATTAACATATACAAATTACGATATTCTATTAACTTCATTACGTTCCTTAATTTCAATTTAATCAACTAAGGAATAAAAAATATTAATCTTTTCGAGATAGATTTTTTTTAACAATTAAATTTCTAATAGAATTTCATGTTAATCATCATCATGAAAATTAAAACTTTTTGATATACTATTTCTAATAATTTCAAAAAAACTTATAAGAAATTAATATCAATATTCATTATTCCTAATTTCAATTTTTATTATCAAAATTATCGTTGAACAATTAATCCTTAACCATTTCATCAAAAAATATTTAAAAATCATAGGAATAATATAAATAAAGAGAGAAGAAAAACGATATACGCACTTCTTATTTATTATCCTCTCAAACACCATAAGTTCATCAAGCGTAAAATTAATTAAAACGAGCGTGGAGGCATGAATTCAATGCAACCACGTGGAAATACGAGTATCTCGCGTCATTACCCACCATTCCGATAAGGAATAATAATTTTATATGAGGTATTACCGATTTTGTACTCACACGCCTTCCACATCCGTGCCCCTATTTGCCGGAAAATTTACCCGCTCTTCGCGATTCGAACGAAAGGATTTGCAAAGGGTGGAAATACGCGATATCATTCGTACGATGAAATTTATTCGACAAAACTCGAAAAACGCGGAATTCGAATAAAAACTTATCTTTTTACGGTAAAAAGCGCGTGAATTTAATAAATCGTTTTGAATACACGGTCGTATGTTTTTAATAAATTGTGCATTCCACGTCAAATATATATTTTTTCACTACGAGATTTTTATTAATGGTATAATAAATATCACGCACGTTTGAAATAATGATAAATTTTTTCTGGTGAAGTATTTCGTTATATTGAAGGGAATTATATGGATAATGATATGTGATTGAAATATTTTTAAAACGAAATTGGCGATAATATTAAAATAATTTGTTGTTTCAATTTTTACGTTAACAAAGGATAAAAAGATTTTCGGATATTTTTTAATTGATATTGAACTTGATATTGTTGATTTTTCTGTCGAAAGATTTTCAAATTCAACTGGATTTATTTAAAGCTATTATTTCATATATATTGATTTAATCTCGAAAGTTATAATCACCGGGGAATTACTTTTATTAAAATTTAAATAAAATTGTTTTCTTAATTTAAAACTTGTTGAAATTTAACAATAAAATTCTGTAAAATATTCTACATTTGACTCTTTTATAAAGAATCATATAAATTTATTTCGTAAGAATCAAAAATTAAAATTCAAAAAGAAAGTATTATTCGTGAAAAATAAGAAAAATAAAAACATTATCCGAAACTGGAAATGGAATAATAAGGGATGAAAAGAAAATAGAAATTTTTTAAGCTCATTGATATTTGTAGCTGATTATGGGATAATATTTTAACTCTATCTTCGCGAAATAATTTTTTAGCCACTCACAATATTCAATCTGATCATTATTATATTATCGAACAGGAAATCTCGTTCAAGCCGTAAAAATCAATCGATTTAACGCGTGAAAATGGTAAACAAAAGGGTAAGAGAAAGGAATAAAAATGAGCACTGGGATTTTTATCCTCTTAAACCTTCGGCAAACGTTTTTTTCCTGCTCCCTTCCTTACCCTTTCGTGCAAAGGTCCCCTTAGGGATCGAGAATTCCGCGGTGTCGCGACAAACGACCATCCCCCTTCTGTGCCACCGTTCCTCTGTGCGCGATCGAAAATAAAGCCGTTTAGGGTGAAACGATTTAAGGGAGTAGGTGGAGAGTAACCCGGTTGCAAACGGCTCCGGATTAAACGCGTAATCCGTGTCAAAGGCATCCGGAGAAGCCGATGCGCGTTCCCTGTCGCGTTATCTGTCCGTTCGATTGTTAAACGCTGGTAGGGAATGTAACTGGCTTCGATGGAATCGATACTGGAAGCGTGGATGAGAGGATGTGTCGTTGTGTTGAGTTATGTCGCGAGGGGATGGATTAGAGCTGGAAACGATAAGTGTAATTTAATGGTGTCTTTGGTTTCTTAGATATTTTTTACGTGATAATGTAATTTTTATAAAGTTGAAGGTCGATATATTATATGATCGTGGCCAAAATATCGTGAGTTTGATATTTTATAAATTATAAAACTAATCTCAATTTATAATTTTTTAAGCCTTTCACGTTTCACGAAAACTTTATTAATTTTAAAAATAAAAAAATCCTTCGAACGAAAGAATCGAAGCTTTTATTTAAAGATCAAATGGCAAAAACTATCTTTATCGATTTCGAAAATCAAAAATTCCCCGAACAAGAGAATCTGTAAAGCAAATATCAAGCGACGATTCCTTCCCTTCAAACAGTTCATCCCCTTTAACCGAGCCCGAACCATCCACCCGGTTAACCAGCCACGTAGCTTTGTGTATTCTGGATTGTGGATAGGTTGCCTGTGGAATTTCCACGCGATGAAAAGCTTTCTCGCGGCAGAGACAACCGCGGGTGGATGCCGTGCGTTCACCCCTTTCCAACGTGCACTTTAAGAATCGAGTGTCAGGGAATGACTAACGTCGTCGAGTTTCGTCGTCGTTCCGTTCGAGGCAGAACGAAACGAAAAAGCGGAGAGATTCATGGGATGTTGGCAAGGTGTCGTCGCTTTTTCCACGAATACCCGCCCCTGTAATTAAATTTCCTGTCCGATGGCCGACTCGCGATAGAATTTTGAGAAACCACCATTGGGTGACAAAGAGTAGTGTTGCAGATAGAATTCCATGGACTGTTGTCCAATATGGAGAGCGAATATCGTTTGAGATATCGTTGAAATGTGAGTTATGTTTTGAAGCTCGATGGAAATTCAATTATTTTTTTGCTCGAGAATAACTTTATGTATCTTCTATCTCTATAGAAAAGGATTTCTTTTTTAAATCTACAATACAATAATTATTTCACAAGTAAATACTTTAAGATAACGATGAATGAAACAAGGGAAATTATCAAAAAAATATTTGATCCATGATTCTGTAACAATATATTATAAATTTAGAAGAATTTATTTTTAAAGAATTGGATATTTAAATATCGTTTTAAAAAAATAGAAATATTTACAAAAGAGTAACAGAATCAAGTGTCTACTTTTAACCAATTAAATTATCATATGCTCGAATTTTATAACTACTACATATTACTACTCTATAATATATAATCTATTCCAAATTTCCAACCATTTAATTCCCTCTTTCACCATCAAACCTAAATATATTCTAACGCTATATCAATTGAAAAATCCACGAACCTAGGCCTAACAAACCACCTAACAAACTAACACGTATCATCCACGAGGAAGAAGAATAAAATATTCCTCATCGAGGAAACCCAAGAGAAGATCCCCAAAAGAAAACAAGCTCTCCCAAGGAAAGAGGAAAACGCGCTAAAGCTTTAAAGTAACACGTAGAGTTGCTCACCTTCGTGATGAGATCCTTGGCGCGGCTCTCGAACAGATGCTCGAGCTTCTGGGTGTCAACAGGTACAGGCGACAATTCGTCCCATATCATCTTGTTCTTGTCGAGCCTGGACAATATGATCGGGTCATCCCTCACCTCCTTCCAGAACAGCTTCACCGTCTTCTTGCTCTTCTTCGTGAACGCCGGTGGCGGGCTCTTCGGTGTATTTCCATTATCGGTCGCGGTCGGCGATCTTGGCGACTTGAGATTCACCCCGAACAACGGTGGAGGCGCTTGGGGCACGGGGGGCGGTAGCCTCGCCCCTAAGGGGGGCGGGGGTGGTGCCCGCGCGCCGCCTGGGGTCGGTACCATGGGCGGTGGAGGTGGAGGCACCCCGTTGGTCACGTTCACGGGGCCGAGAACGTCCACCTCGTCGTCCGAATTCAGATCGGTGAAGTCGAGGTCGCAGAGCTCGAGAGGCCGTTTTAATTTCTTAACCAGCTCCTCCCAGTGCAACTCGTTCTCGGATTTCTTCGCTTCTTGAGGTTTCGTGGGCAGATTGTCCCCGGTCGGTGACTTCAACACGTCCGCCTTCGACTTGGACTTGGCGAGACCCTCCTTCGCCTTCGAGATCAGTCCGCTCATGTCCCCTATCCTATGGAGGGAGGGATGAAGAATGATCGTGATTGGAGGGTAAAAATGAATCTTGTTAATTGCGGATGGAAAGTAAAATTTTTATAATATTGTATGATGAAATTTAATTTTTTTCCTTGATTCTTTTATTTGTGGATTGAAGAAAACTCAATTGGACAATTACGGAGAATGGAAAGAGAGATTTATTATATTTCATCCTACTTCGTTTCGGATATTTTACGTTTTTTTTCATTAGATTTAAATTTTCATGGAAAATGAAAGGTCACGTTTCCCCGACTAAAATTACCTGGAAACCTTCTCCTCGACCGGGCTGCTCGGTATAAGATTTTGAGCGGCCAACTTTTGCGTGAGATCTTTCACGGTCCCTTCCCTCTTCAATTGTAGAACCACTCGACGATCCTCGTCCTCGTCGGTGTGATTACCCTCGTCGCACTCGACACCCTCGTCCGGGCTCTTCCCGTACCATGGTTTCTTCTCCTCGGAGTCGAGCTTGTTCGCGGCGTTCATCAGAGGCGTCAAATCCTTCCTGCTGCTCGTCCTGGACAACTTATTCGACGGCGAGTCCGCATTTCTTTCGTACGACGTGCCGTTCGTGTAACGCAGCCCGTTCGTCGCGTAGGGACCTTCGTTCAACGGGAAATCCGTTCATTTATTCGTCGTGATTAATTAACTTATTACTCCCTATGGTTGCTATTATTATTTTAGATGATTAGATGATTAAGTTGGAATTGCGTGGAGGGAGTAGCTCAGTTATGGGCACTCAGGGTGTTAATATATTCGTGGAACACTTTTGGAGAATGATTCCAGAGACCAAATATAAAAATTTCCGATTTATGACATTAAGTCTCTCATTTTTGATGAAATTTGAAATTTTATCTCGAATAAAATGATAATATTAATTAAAATCATAATAAGATTTCAAGATTTCAAAGATATCTTGATCTAATTCGTTACAAAAAGAATTATGTGATCTAAATTGACTACGTTTCGTGTGAAAAAAGACTCATACACATCTTTCGACACCAATTTTCAAGATCTCAAAGTCTACTACTAAGATTGACTTCTTAAAAAATAAACGACAAAATTTTTTATTCCAAAAATTCTAATCCCAACGCAATTCCTCCCCAATAATCAATTACTCACTTTCCTGATCGTCCGAGGGCACCACGGATGCTCGCATGTTCGCCGTGGCTTCCTGCTGCTCCCTGATAAAGCTCCTCTGCCTCTCGGCTCGTTCCCTTCGACGTCTCAACGCCGGTGTCACGCCAACGTCCACTGAAACCGGCGATACACGTCACTTCTTTCTTAGCTCAACAATTCTCCCGATCATTTCCCTCCATCGAACAATAATTTACTATTTAACCGACCTGGTTGATTAAGCGGCACACCGACCCTGCTTATCGATCCATCGTTTTCACCCCCGCCGAATCCCGCGATCGTCCAACTTTCATTTTGATTTATCGCCCGGTCGAAAACGTCCCCCGACGACAGTCGCGATAAATCCTCGTCATCCCGCGTGTCTACGCGGTTCACGAAACAAAAATATACGCCGCGCCTATCAATTATTTCGTCGAATTTATACCGATCGATCTATCTCGTATCCTCGTTCATTCGATTCGTTTGCGTTGCGAGGGAAAGAGATATTTGGGCCAGGATTATTGGAATATTCCGCTGCCGATCGTTATTTCGTGGATGGACAGAAACGAGGGAGTGAATTTCAATGAAATCGGTGAATTTACACCAATTCAAAATTCGAGTTTTATTTCCAGTTATATATCGATAGAGGATAAGATTTAGGATAGTTTGTTATTATTAAAATGAAAGAGAAAATTATACCTTTGGAGTTTGAAATTATCATCTGCTTCTTTCTTGAAATATTTTATAAAGCAAAGGGCAAAGAATGAATCTATCACGGGAAACGGGGAGAGGCATTACTCCTTGGTGATCAATCAGGATGATAAATTGTAATATTTCAACTGTAAATTTCATATTTTAATAACGCAATAATGAATAATGAAATATGATGTACGAAATAAAATTATAATAACTTCATTTTGAACATTGAATATCGTATACACATAACAATAATCATTTTCGTACACCATCCAATTATCTTAATATCTTAATATAATTGACTAAAACTGAACAAGAGACGAAAATTAACATCTTACGCACCGATCTTCCTCGCCACCGAAACGACCGAAACGAAGATTCGCACGCGAATGAGCGATCGAATAATCTCCTCGAACGATAATAATACGATAAACTCAAGCGAACGTAAACAAAGGACGAGAGAGAGAGAGGAAGCTCGATCGTCATCGTAAACACTCGATTACTCGATCGACGACATCGGCGCTCCGGTTTCCGGTTCGCCGAGTTCACGCCGCGCACTTGACCATGATCACAACCTGGCCAACTGTTTTCCGCGGACGGGTTGTTCGTGCTTGACCACGGCCCTCCCCCCCTTATCCGAGCGAAATTACGCTTTTCGCTCGAGCCACGAGCGGGCAGTTCGCGTGCTGCATCCGCAACGGAACGCACGAGGGAACTGGGAAACCGCAAGGTCTCTCTCCCGAGAGAGGGACGATCCGTTAACGCGGAAATCGCCGCTCGTGGGCGTCGAAGTTCGTATTCATCGCGCGGTCGAATCGTTAACGAGCGGATCTGCGACGTATATCGGATACTCTTCGCATGCGTACACGTGGACGAAAGTGAAAACGTGTTTCGTTTCGGGATCGGGGAGGTGAGATTATTAGGGAGCGTGCGAAAATTGCAATTCTATATCCTCGAATTGTAGGAGTAATTTTAAAGGATGTTTGTTAAAGTTAGATCGTGAATACGTATTTCTAATATGAATTGTCTAATGATAATTTAATCTAAGCAATGAAAGATGAAGATGAAAAATTAATGGGTTATAGATTAGATTAGATTGGAATAGTTAGATCGTACTTTGTACATTGTGGCATGAATTATTTAACCTATTGAAGTAAATTAGTTCAACTGATGTATTAAAACTTCGTTCGTTTAGTGACAATTGTATTTCTATATAATATAATATATTGTCCAGTAAAAAAGGGAAATTGATAATAGATTATTCTATATAATCTAAATAATGAAAGAAAAGAATTAATGAAGGGATTTCTTTTTTTCGATTAAAAACTGTATCGATATATTTACGAGATATTTTACCTATAACAAAATTACAAAATTATATCTCTACGTTTCTAAAAACAACTTCCATATATGGAAAATAACAAATTTAATGAAAAAAAGAAAAAAAAAGAAAAATTCGATCCATCTTTAGACAGCGCATACAATCAACGTAACAACGTGAAAGAAGACATCTCACCTTTGTTCTCCTTGTAGCTGCCATTCAATTGGACCTCGCCTAGATGACCCTGCGAACTTTGAGAGCTGCTCGACTCGTCGTCGTCGTCGGGCAAACTCGAGTTTAGCGTGTTGTTCAGAGAGCTTAGACCCAACGAGTGGTTGAGCCGTGGACTTAGTCGCGCGTTCAAGGACATCGACAATGGGGACGTGCCCGTCGAGTGCCGCCGGGATTTTCGCCGTTCGTGCGAATCCACCAGGGACTTCCGGTTTCGCAGCGTCTTCCTGTGGGAGGGAAACGCTCCAGAGTGAATTATTGTGTTCGCCACGTTCGCGTCTCGGTGACTGTGCACTTTTATCCCAAATCGAGTTCCTAGTTTCACGATTTCGAATAAAAGGCGCGCTTAGTCGTTGACTCGTATCACTGAGTAAGTATGGAATAGCAAAGATTGGCGCGAACATGTTGAGCTGTACTACTGATCGTTTCAATTCTTTAGTTGGTGAAATTTTTTAAGTGAGAAATATATTTGGTGGATTAAATATTTGATTATTAATCACGGTATATCGAATATATTTGATTACATTATATATTTGTCAACTGCTTTCGATATTTGTTATTCCATCTTGATTGGATTTGATTTAATCTTCTAATTTAAAGAGAGAATATGAAATATCTTTAAACGAATCTTTATATACGTTTAATGGAATGGATTATTGATATATTTTGAAGGTTTTTCTTGTAGAGATTGTTATACTTTACGATCTTCATAAGAAGATCAGAAACGTAATCAAATAATTAATAATTAATAACAATAAATAAATAAATGAAAATTAAGAATTATTAAAATTATAACAGTTACTAAAATGTTTCACTAATTTATAATGAGAGAGAGAACATAAAATTTATTAGTGGATGCTCAAGTATCTATTATATCTACTTAACTTTAATTACTTTTATATGAATTATAATCCCTCCTAAAATTTGCAATAAAATTAAATTTCGTTCAAACTTTTGAATTTTCTAGAAAGCATTTGTCTAAAAAATTACTAATTTCTCCTCGTTCAATTTAAACCCGTTTTACACTAAGACCAAACTTTCCCAAATTGAGCAAGATAAGCTAAACAACTTAAGTGACGAGAATCGATACCTGATATTATCATCCAGCTGGCGAATAGGCGAGCCTCTATCGTTCCCATCCTCGTGATGCAGCACCGCCTCGTAGATCTGAAATTGCCTTAGTAGATCAAGATCGGTTCCTTGCTTCGACATGTACCTCTGGATGATGCCCTCTATCCCTTGCTCCTCCAAACAGTCGACCTGATCGTAATAAGTGTCCTGATCCGGTATACCGTTCAGACACTTGTTGACCAACGTTGTCGCGTATATCAGCAATTCCGTGTCGGCCGCGTCGTAATCCTTCAACAGCTTCATCACGTTTGTCCAGGGTATCATGCCTCTGGACGTATCGACCGATCTAACGGCTCTGACCAGCAACAGACTGTTCGTCTCGACGTATTCGACGAACACAAGCAAAAGCTTGAGCGCGGTCTTCACCACCAATCGGAACCGGCTCGCTATTAACGTGTATAACCACTGGACCGTCTGACCGTGTTCCATCACTCCATTCATACCGTCCACGTAGAGCATCACCTGGCCAAGAGCTGTGAAAGAATGAAAGAAGAAGATAATTAAATAATAATTAAATAATTCACATCGTATTTTTAGGTATCGAATATGTTGTAGGGAATATGATCGTTGAAGATGTTACTAGCTTTGTTTAAAATAATCAACTGTCTTTATTAAATTCCCTTTCTTTTAATTGTTCGATACTAATCGAATATCCAAGATTTATGCGAGCAAAGTTCCCCAAAATTTGATAAAACCTGGGCAAACACACGGCCTCCCCCCAAAAAAATATTTACACAAACAATGCACGACTACATCCTCATCAAAATATATATTCGTCATGCATCAAAATCTATGGTACAGAAAACAATTTTAGTCCCTTCAGACGAATCCATATTCAACGAAAAACAATTCCATAAACAAACGAAACTTTCGTTACATTTCCCATCCTCCACGGTTCCCATCCCTTCGAAAAATCGAAAAATTCATGAATGAAACAAAAGTTTTACCGTGCAACCCTAATTCCTCGCACGAATTAAAATATAGAGGCAAGTATGGCTCGTTAATTTCGCGTGAATTATAATCTTTAAAATTATGGTATCTTTGTTTTCCCCGAAATTCTCTCGTAACTTTGCTCTTGTTTTGTTCGCGATATATATTTGCTCATAAAAGTTGAGATAACTATTTACGAATTTATATTTACGTTCTAAGATAAATGGATTGAAAATCAAAATAAAAAACGAGAGAGAAATTACGGTCCATTTCTTCTTTTTAATTATTATACGATGAATCAATTTTTGTAGAATCAATAAATATTGCGTCGAATATTTATTACTCGAAATTCCTACTTTTCTCGCTTTGAAAATATAATGTAATAATATTTTAGAAAAGAGGAAGGTAGCAAACAGGAAAACAATTCAATTGGAAGAGAAACAGACGAAAATGCTACGCAAAACACGGAGTAGAAGGCCAAACAGGAAGCCCATAAATCAGTGAAATTCGATAATCTCTTGGAATACCTACGATTTTCCTGCAACACAGTTTAGTACCGACCATTTGAAGTTCGATACGACTTCGGTGGTTAACTCGATGCTTTTGGTATCGAAGTTGTGGGTCTCAGAGCGAGCAAGTTCGACTGGTGGTAGCCAATAATGGCGATTGCTCATGCTTAATATCGATATTGAAACCGGTAATCTGTGAACAACTAACGCCAAATTCAAAGTGTTTCACGATAATTTTCGGCAGAAACTGTTCGTTAAAAATTATTACATCGTTTGATCTTCGTTCTAAAAAGAAACGATTCTTTACAACTTCTGAAAATATTATTTATCGGATGGCCGATACGGATATTTATAAACTTCATTGATATTTTTACACATCGAAATATTTAAATAATATTTTTATAACTCGATAAAATATTTTATAACACGGCAATATAAAATTTCATCGTTCTAAATATATTCTAGATTCGAAATCGAGATACTCGATAATAATTAAAGGAAAAAAAAAAAAAAAAAAAAATACAAAGTTGTAAATGTCCAGCGACACAGCGTGAAAAAGAGGAATGTTTTTTTGCGTTTATGTGATCCGGTATTGCGTTTGAAAAATGGAAAAGACAGATGGAAAGCGGGATAACACCCGTAGAGTGCTTTATGAAAATAGAGTCCAAACGTCGTTATTCTGTTAGTAGCAAGTATCGATACTGGATTCCCATTCGAAACGCAATGTTTCCATAAAATACAGGATTCGATTTTCCCCGTTGATATTTATGTGCCTACGTATCGTATTAGATATCGACATTTTATGCGCCTAGAGAAAATATCACGAGCGTAGAAAATCCTATCGCACAAAGTAATGGTTATTTTAATTTCCATCGATAATCCGGAAATGATTGCATGGCGAATTAAGTCGAAAGAAAGAGGAATGAATTCTTCATTGATTCTATTTTCTCTAAAAATACAAATTAATTCTATCTCATTTATGATATTAAATATTCAATAATTATAACAGACACAAAAGAATATTACAGCGTTAGATGATAAAATGATCGAGTGATAGATTTTGCAATATAATTTTTTATAAGAGATTTTATAAACAGCCTCTTTATTAATAATCTTTTTATAAATTACAAACACGACCATATACGATTTAAACACAGTTTCTTTTCATTTTAGCTATCCTTTGACTGCTTAAAATGAACATTAAATATGCACAGTTTGCTACAACTATGTAAATGAATGTAGAATGTAATTAAAAGTTTACGAGATAACTAAACTTTTTGATTTTCTAGGATTCTATTTTATTATTATTTATTCCTTCGATATAAAAAGATATTTTCTTAATTATTTGATTTCAATTGAATTATAATATAAATATTAAAAGAATTTAACAAGAAACGATAGATAAATTAAATAAAATTATTCATATGAATTAAGACATATTTCAATTTTTTCTTGAATCCATTTCAATAATATTTTATAATTCATGAATGAAGGAAATGAATCTAAAAATCTAAATTCCTGAATTAAAAGTTTACACGTACAACTGATGAACCTTTTCAATATTTAAATTCGTATGAATAAATGTAATAATATTCATTTAATTTCTAAGATAATTTTCTTTGACACACCTCATTTTTTTTTTCAAATATCAACTTCATAATCATTATGATCTTCGAATCGTTATAAACTTTATCATCAAATATTTCAATTTATCGTTCAAAATTGAATCTTTCAGAAATTTGTGCAATACGCATAAAATAATTTACCATTATATAGGATATTTCGTATTGTGGAATTGGCCACGTTTTCCGATGCAAATGGGTTAAATCAGCGAAAACGCGTTACAGAACTGTCTAGATAATGGAACTATTGTGTCGATCGAATGAAACTTTTCTTCCGTGGAAAGATCGGCCAGCCGGAAATTTCCCTTCGATCGATTTTATCTCTATTGCTCGAAATCAGGATTCATTCTACTTGGTTAACGTCCTCTTTAACTGATTATCTAAATAATTGCAACGAATCGATGTTTAAATGATGAAGCTTCATCGAAATATTTATTGTTTAAATTTAATTTACGTAAAAAGTATGC
Source organism: Apis mellifera (assembly GCF_003254395.2). Taxonomy (NCBI): domain Eukaryota; kingdom Metazoa; phylum Arthropoda; class Insecta; order Hymenoptera; family Apidae; genus Apis; species Apis mellifera. The sequence continues at coordinate 4,272,205 of NC_037643.1, forward strand.
AAAACTTCTCCGATTTTATTCTGTCGAATGAAAAATATTTGCTTACATATAAAAAATTTTTTCTTGGATCCGTTTAAAGTGGAAAGGAATATCTCAAGATGAGAAATCATTGATTTATTTAGAATTAAACTTCATTCTTTATATTTAATTTGCGAAGAAGTAAATAATTCGTGCACGTATTTAAAAAAACTAGAAAAGGATATTCATTAACTTATTTATTAAAGAAAAAAGAAATGATCCAAACCATTGATTCTTATCACAGTTTGCAAATAATCCATTATCCTTTATCTTTTGCAAACCCAGGCAATTTTATTGGTTTCTCAGCTACGTATTCCATATCTAAAATTTTATCTTGATAATACTGTACGCTTTCAAACGAGGGCATACAATGAAATTTCAATTTCCATTCCGTGTGTTTTACGTTCTCTCTGTTTTTTCACGGCCGGCCACGGTATTAAATTTAGATTTGTTCACTTCTGTAACAGAGTATGGCATGAAAAGCAGCTCGAAAGTTTCGGTGGGGCGACTGTTAAATTAAACATCAGGAAGTATTTCGGAGTACCGGTTGGTTGCTGTTTAGTGCTACACAAAAGGGCGAAGTTCGTACGTATATGACTATAAAGAGTGGCTGTTCCTTTGCGCACAATTCTGGAAATCGAAGTTTCGACGTACAATTCATCAAATCGGGAAATATCATGGGACAAATAAAATGAGTTATGGTCACCAGGAAACTACTTAATCGCATTATTTTATATCGCGATACTTATATGTGAAAACTTTCGAAATGTGAAATCTAAATATTTTATATTTGGATATATTCTTGCGATTGGAATCAAAGTGACGATCATATTTCACGTTTTTATGATAAAAGTTAATTTAATTAATTCTGTCGAAAGTTTCTTTCGATTTTTGATAAATTGAGAGGTTTATTTAGTGTAACAGTGTGACAATTAAGAACTATTAAGACTTTTATGAAGTAGTAGTGTTACAATAAAAATTATGTAAAGAGTTTAAAATTTTTTTTAGAAACATATCTATAGTTGATCGATTATCGAATCGAATATTATTATAATATTATTCTCGAAATCTGTATACTGTAAATTTATGACGATAAATATTGTATTTAGTGTACAATGATATATACTTAATGATTTTTTTTTTTTTTTATTTTTTTACACGCAAAACAAATACGCAAAACTTTCTTCCGAGCAGCCGTCACTTCTTTCACATCGCGTCGTTTTTACCCGTTCCAATAAGAAACCGATGCTAATTGAACCGGCTCGAATAAAATAGTCGAACGACATTTACGATCCATTTACGAAATCGAAACTGTTCCGCGCTTGTGCCGGTTCCGAACAAGAAAACGCGCATAATCTCGAAAGAAAATTTATCACGGACCAGGGTGGGCGCTCATAAATTGTGCCGATAAGAAACACAGCACGTTAGCAAAATTTAATCTCACGTCCGCTTCTCGCGTTTCATGTGACATTTAGCAGAAAAAAAAAAAGAGGAAGAAGAAGAAAAGGAAACGAGAGAATAAAGAGGATCCGAGGAAGAAGGAATTAAAAAGGAAAACGTGGCACGAGTGAGAGAATAACAACGTTTCAAAAAATTTCAAAATTAATTTTTCCAATTAGCATGGAATTGCTATTCGACAATATACAATAAAATAATCGTACGTGTAATGAAGGAGAAAGGAAGATGTCATTTAAAAATAAGAGGTTCAAGGAAAATACGATAAAAATGACTGATAAAATTAATTTGATTATAATTATAAATGCGAATAACGTAAATAATATATGAATAGATATATGTATTTTTTTTTTACGTATATCTATTTCAAAAAGAAAATATATTTTAATTATAAATCCACCAGTTCTGACGGATCTAGTAATCAAAGCGTGAAAAGTTAGAAAATTTCTTTACGTGAAAATATATTAAAATAGATTGCCTCGTTGAAACAGACTCGGAAATTAATTGAAATCTCTATATAAATAATGAATTTTTAATAACGCAGTCTTCGTAGCTATCTCATTCTTGGAAAAAAAAAAAGGAAGAAAAGAATCCAATTCCACCCCTTTCTCGAATAACGCATACACGCGATAACCGAATGATTGCGATTATCTAGCGTGATTCCGGGTTCTAGTAGTGATTTATGGTTGGTCGAAACAATAAAAAAGAGCATACTAATGCGGTAATTATGCTAATAATAAACGTTACACGACATTACGCGTTTAACACTCTTGCTCCCTGGTATACACAGTGGTGATTTAACGTAACAACACGAGCGCGTAAATTTAGCAATTTGCATGGTGCCACGTTATTTCTCCACTGTCTTCCTGTTACCAGGATTTATGCCGCCACTTTTAATCCAATTCGTCCGAATATCGTTTACACGGGACGAAAAATAGGCCAGGCTAATGGAGCCGGGACAGAAACAGCGTTAATGGATAAAAAGATAAAGGGACGATCCGTAATCATCATTTATATGCATGGCATGTCGAATATCAAGGCGACGTTAATTTGCATGTTAAATATCATTTAGTACAGTATCTCTCAAATGACTGTATGGAGAAACGTGGATTTTTAATTAGGATAAGGAATAAGTGTTTTTTGGCCTTTGAATACCAAGTGGGATACACACGTTCCATTATGTTGTTACAATGTTGATTAAAAATGTTTTTATATTTTGAAAATGTTCTATCCTATCTTTATTTCTTGCACAGAGGGGACAGACTAGGATTGATGTTATCAATCTTTATTTAATTTAAAAAAAAAAGATATATTTATTTTCGAGATAATAATAAAAAATATACGATAATTATTTTAAAAGATTATTTAAGTTAATCTTTTTGTAAGATTAAATGTGATGAGAATACTCCAAGCTTCGCGAATGTAAGTACTCTCTACCATTGAGATATCCGATATGTCTCTTATCATTTTTCAAAGGTCCCCACGCAGAACTGTCGCGCACACGCTCCTACCTAACTGCAAATAAAACCCATCCTCTTAAACCAATTCACGTCGAAATAATGGAAATCTGCGAGAAAAATCTCTGATTTTGAAACTGACAGACGTTCAACACAGAAATTACTCGACAATAATCTATAGTCTATATAAAATATACTCTAAAGAATATTCAAAAATCTATCCAGGATATAAATAAGAGACGCGTCATTTGGATCAATCGAAGGAACGTGATTTTAATTTTGATATATTTCGATAAATAATAAATAAAATTATTTTCTCATTATATTTTTGTTACTCGTGCGATCGATAAGATGATGAACTTTGATTCGAACGCGTGTTACCGATAAAGAGAAAGCTGAATCAATCAGTGACAATATGAGAAACACTGTCACGGATTAACGTCACGTTTCCACGTTGCAATCGTAGCGCCGCTTCATCGGAACAATCGCACAGGTAATGACAATAATTGTAAAGCGATTTAAGCGCGCCACGGTTGCATTAGCCGGCCCGTTATCATTACATTGGCCATAAGTTATCCCGTGAAATTTAATTAGAAGCAGTGTACGACAGCAAAGATCACGCGCACATTCATCGAATATCGGCACAATTTCTTTCGCGTTATTGTGATCGATGATCATCGATGAAATTGAAAAGTATTCTTAGAGAATTTGCGTGAAATTTAAAATAATAAAATTTATAAAAGTAATAAAGGTAACAGGATGAAACGAGAAAATATACATCAGTTTTCAATATCGTAAATGATATATTAATTTTCTTGATGTTCGTACGTTGCAAATTTCTTGTATAAATTATTATTTTTCTTTTTTTTTACGTGGAAAATAATTGGTAGGATGGTAGTCATTATAATTAAAAAGTTAAAAAGAAATTTGAATAATTTGAAAAATTTAAAAAAATATGATACTAGTGATATCCTTTATCCGAAAAATTTGATAGAAATATTTGCATACCGCGGATATTAAAATAAATTTCTATGCATAGATGCATAGAATTTTACGTATTTTTCGAAAATCTGTATTTTTTCATTATTTTCTTATATCTATAAATTAATCTCTATCCTAAATTCTCTTAAATCATCCAGTATAAAAGAAAATATTCCAGTACTTTAATTTCCAGTACTTTTGTTTCCACAAAATGAAAACATCTTCAACGATATTAAATATACGCCTGTCCCAAAGGCGTAACTAATCGACATATCGTACAAGAGCGCTCAGTCGAGTTATACAATTTCATCATCACACGTCCAAATGGCAGCCATAATTTTCCGCGCGAAGAATCTACCTGACAGCCCCCTCTGCGTAGTTGCAGAAAGCATCCTCGTGCTTGCCTTTCTTTTTTCTTTCTTTTTTTTTTTTTTTCTTGTCGACGGAGAAACGAGGCAAAACGAAACGAAGGAGAAGAAAATAGAGAAGAGAAAAAGAGAAGAGAGAGAAAACGAAAAAATGGAATAAAGTCGGCGGAATAGCAGAAGACTAGGGGAGGAAAAATAGAGGTGGAAACTCCGACGACATCGCGTCCAACGGCACAGAAAACGTTTCCCGCCAGTGATTTAGAGTCATAATCCGCGTGCAAGCATACCGGAAACTCGGTTTCTCAGTCCACGGACGCATGAATCTCTTCTTTCCCCGAATCGGACACGGGGGGGATCGATAAAATCTGTTCCCTCGAAGGGAAGTAGGTGAATGTTACGCGCCACTCGGAACTTTAACCCTGCTGTTCCGTTCGAGTCTCATTTATTCGCTACTTTATTGTTCGCAAGAGAGCAATCTTATCGTCTCGTGACTTTATTACTTAGTTATCGTTTTAAAAATAAAATTTTTTAAGCTTTTAATTTTTTTTTATTCATTGATCTACTATTTGGATCATTATAACTCGAGATATTGTTATTATTATTATTATTTATAATTAAAATATATAAAAGTATTCAAAATAATTTGATGTATTGTCGTGCAATCGTTTTCAGATCTATTTTTCACAAATAAATAAATTGCTTAATAAAACTACAAGATTATATTATTTCTAAGTAATAACAAAATAATTCAAATTTGATTCCATTCACCGTTCTATCGGTCTAACATGAGTCTATACATATAGTAATGATAGTCAAATAGATCCAAATAAGTTCAAGTATGTATGCGTTAACCACGAACGAAACAGCATCGTTAAAATCAACCCCAATGAGAAGAGACTTGTTCAACCCGATATTCAAAGGAATCTCTTCTTGGCCGAGATTTATATAAAGTAATGAAGGATAACAAGTGGCGGGTGCTCGCAATGTATGGCGGAGAGGATGTGGCGTATATTAAGTTATTTTGACTGAAATTGCACTTAGCGATGGAATTTATTACATTGCGATAAGGCTAGATGAACGCGTAACGAGCAGTTGAGAGAACGGAGCATAGGGAAGGGATATTATACGATTACGTAAATAATGTGGGATTAAACGTGTTTAATATTTTATCATTTAATGCGTATGCTCCTTTTCTTTCTTTTTCTTTTTTTTTTTTTTTTTTTAAGGAGTATGAATTATTTATAATGAACGTTTCACGTTATTTATTAATGAAGGTAAAAACACGTATTTCTGAAATTTTGCTCTCTTATCTGGGAATAATTTAGATTAAATACGATATTCTTCTTCGTGTGGATTATTTCTTAATTCGAATGTGTATGATTAATGCAAATTGCGATAAATTTGAAATGTAATAAAACTAGAAATAACATATCGATAAAGGAAATATAAGAATATAAAAATATTGTATCACATATTTTATATATCGAAAGAATTATTCTTTACAATCATTATAAAATGATATTATGTAAAACATGAATATTAAATTATATCTTTCATCGAAAATTTTATTACATTTTATATTTTTCTCCAAATCCAGTTAAATTTTATATCAATCGTATATTATTTTCTCATACATATATGTACAAGCTTTCTTGTACATAGATTATGCATTAATACAAAAATTATTTTTTTTTTAATTCTTGTATTATTTAGTGACGTATCAATAAATTAAATGAGCCTAATAAATCTAACAAAATCGTTGCAAATAATAATTTATTCCAAAAGTAAACGCATCCATCTCGTAACTTGCCTTAAAACTCCATTAAACGTTATTAAAATTCCAAAAACTTTGAACCGCTATAACTCCGAAGATATTGACTTTTTGATAACGGATAAGGGATCGTTAGAAGCGCGGGACCTTACCCTTTAAAATGCTTTTTTATTCGTCCCGATACGATTTCCGGTTGCCGAGATATTGTCGTGTAAAGCAAAGGGTAATTTTTAATCTTTTTACTATCTCCGTCCTTGTCACTTACTCGGAACTCTCGCTCGCACCTCGTCTCACCGACCTACCCCAAACTCCAGACAAGCGACAGACGTAATTCCTAGAAATTGCTAGCGTACGCATTTCCAGGAAAAAATTTAGGTCACTGGGCCGCGAGTCCATTCATAACTTTCGCGCTGTCTTAAGCGCTATGGAAACTTTAAATCTTTATATCTCGGCAACCGATTGAGATATCGGGATAAAACAAAAAGCAATTTCAATGGGATGGTTTCCTCTACTTTCTGACGGGGTTTTCGTGATAAAATTTTTACTTTCTTTTGGCATTTTTTTACATCAAAAATCAAGATTTAGTTTGTGATTTTACGTGATTGTAATGGGTTTATCGCGATAATCTAAAATATATGCAGATTTAAATTAAATTTAATTGAAATTTATATATAATAAATACACAAACAATGATTTGTTTCATTTGTTATTCCATATTAATATTTTACACAGAAGAGAAAATTACACGTATGCATATATTTTACATAATTTAGCATATTCCGCATTGATATTAAATATTTTCTACATTTTAATTGAATATTTAAACAAATTGCATAACCTATAATTCACTAATAATACTTATTATTAGATAATAAAATCGCGAAATTGTTTTAAAACTACAACAATTTATAAATTTAACTTCTTCGAATGATTCCACTGAAAAACTTCAACGATATTAATTCGAATTTTCAGGATTTGATAACACAGGATTCAACGTATGAGAAAGAGTGACTATGCATTTCACTGGAATCGAATATACGTCTTACCAAAGTTACTATTAGATAACGGTAAACCGAAACTGTCACAGCTTTTAACGAGCCAATAACGTGGTAAAATATTTGTAGATCGACATGTTAAAACGTTGGTATAGCATTCGCGTTCAACGAAAGCAAGCTTGGATTAGAAGATTGGATGTTCGTTCCAGGTTGCTCCTAATAAATTTCCTGTTTACTTGGCGATAAGAAACACGCAATGAGAACACCCCTATCCTTTAAATTAGACATTTAACATTGCCTCACCGACTCACATCTTTCAACGTCGCCAAAACAAGGCCTCGTTTCAAAGCGCGATAAACTTAACTGCCGAATTGTTTTACGAATTATCTGCCACTTATCCAAAGGGCTTTGGGTTGCTCATCACTCGCTTAATCTTAATTGACTCGCTTGAACGACTACCGAACCACCATTTCCCCCTTTCTGTGCATCTTCCTTCTTGTTGAAAATAATCGGATCTTGATTAAATTTAAAAGGAAGAAAGACTTTGTTATAGCATTGGGATAAAATGTAATCGAAAAGAGAGACGATAAAAACAACGTTTGTTCAATTTCAATCGTAAGAATCTATAACAACGATGAAAGAATGAAATATGATGAATGAAAACCAAATTATCCCTCGCAATAAAGCGTGAAATTAAAGAAGAATCTCCAGGATCAGAAATAAAAAATAATTGCATTCCAATTTCTAAAGATTTGGAGGAAATTTTTCCCAGAAATATAAACAATTCTACCACAGCTATTACTCTTAAATATTTATCCTTTTGTGTCCAATCATCGAGGCCTAACATCAGTAAAAAAAAACTCCTTCCTTCTTTTCCATAATCGAATCTTTCTCCTCTCTCTCGTTCCTCCTCCTTTCTCCTCCCGCGTTCAATTTCATCATCGTCACTATCATCAATGGCTACAGTTCTCTCTCCCCCAAGAGAAGAGAGAGAAATAAACAGCTTACCGAGAAAAAGCATCATTCCCGCGCGAGCAGTATCTCCTACAAGTTTCAGTTTCGCTTCGAAGATCTCTCGAAGACTCCCGGAGGACTCGTTCGGCCTGCGCCGCAACCAGCACTCGAAACATGATCAAAGGGTGCATTCATAATCTGCTACGCGTCGCGGTTTCGCAGGCGAACCCGCGTGCAGATACTTTTTGTAAACAGGATAGGGTTAACGGCGTAATTCCTCGCTCCATATTGTCGGACAGATCGACGCCTATCTACCGAAATATTATTTATTTTTGGTTACGATGAGACCTGAATCTCGAGAGGAGTTGGATAATTTAAGATGACAAGAGCGTAAGAGATTAACACATAAATGAGGACGAAGCCTCATGGGATGAATGAGGCGAAGCCTTGTGTTCTCTAACAACAACCTTGTGTTATGTTCGTAGTCTTCAGCAGGATATAGAAATAATGTTTCTTGATTAGAACGTGTTTGGAATGTTTCTTATCAATTAATGTGTTTAATCTCCTCACGCATCGAGGCGTAAATTCTCTATTTAGATTCTCTATTTTGATCAATCTCGTGATTATAATCGATTTCTGTTATTATGATGCGAGGTATTATCGTGTTTCGATCACATTGAAGCTAAGAAATTGAGTTGTCCTCTTAAAAATATGACAGAGAATTGTTACAATTTTTTTTATACGATTTCATATATGAATACTGAGTGTAATACTGTTTCGATAGTTACGTTTTCTTCTTTAATTTCACTGTACTATAATTAATCATTTTTATATGATAATTTTATTTCGTTATACACGTTCATTGACTACCAAATAATGTCATATTATGATACTAATATAGAAATCGAATACAATAAAATATTCGATCCAACATGGAGAAAATTATGTTCGTGTTTAACCTCGAGCTAAGAATATATCAGACGCATATTACGCGAAAACACGCGTCCTCGGACAAGAGGTTCAAAGACGAGGTGGAGATGATGAAAGGAGACGACGTTGTCGCTTGTCTGAAACTCGGTTTTGCGGAACCGTTGATGTCAGCTCGTTAGGTTAGCTGCGTTACCCAGGTATTATCTTATCACTGCTTTATGAGAGCTTTCGTATTTAGTGAGAACACTTGTTATTATGACTCGCAAGAATGATCGTTTCAATGGAAATTAAATGGTGTCGTTGAGATTTAGTAGCTGCGTAGAAAATGGAAATTTTGACCGTTTAAAATTTGTAAGAATACCTATTACAACATGTAAAAAGTTATAGAGAAAAATTTAGTAAATTATACGAGGAGAGATTTAGAATTCGATTTGTCGAGTTATTCTCTTCTACGATTTAAATCATTATACCTTGGAATTTGTCAAGTTCTTTTTTTTCTTTTTTTTACCTTCTAGAAGAAGTTTGAATAACATTTAGGTATATATATATATATATATATATATATATATATATATATATATATATATATATATATATGGAAAATTATTTACAGATAATTCTAAATACAATAATTCTAAATTGTTAATTCACGTTTCTATGGAGATAGTATATCTATAAATGGAAGAAAGATTTCTAAGAAGACGGTAAAAACGGTAAAAAAAAATAAAGAGAAAAAAAAACGCCTTACAAAGAAATCATTCAAATAGGCAATATATATTAATTCATTTTATTTGTAAAAAATTTCTAATAATCCTAGCTTGTTAATATCTATACTAAAATAGTAAAATAACTAAATTTAATAGCTAATAAATATCAAATGATATTTATGAGATATATACAATACAAAATTCTCTTATCGGTATCTCTAATTTTTCAAGGAAAAAAAAAAAAAAAAAAGAAAAGAACGAATACATCTTAATAGAATAATCGTAAGAGGAGATGAGCTTCGAACAATTTCTAAATAAAAATCCCTTTTTTGCCTCGTAAATATTTATGACTGTGGTCGAGTCGAAAAATATAGGTTGAACGATACACTCGAAACAGCCTCTATACGCTATTAGAAGCCTAAGCTACATTGTGCGGAAAAACACGTTGCAGGTTTATCGACAAATTGTCAGGATACTCACCTCGTAGTATATAATTTTGGTAATTCTGGTCAGCCTCGCTTCCAACCTTGATGAGGCAAGCAAGCCCATCATTTTGCACGAACTCGTGAACCAGGTCCTTGTCCTCCTGCAAAATCAAAGTTTATGGTTAGTATATAAGTGTATAACCAATTTATTCAATACGAAACGAAACTCCTAATCGATCGATTTGGCGCCTCTGAATTTATGGCCTCTCTTTTTTGAAAAATTCTAAGACTTCGAATTTACGAACTAATTCTTACGAATGGAATGGAGAATAATCGTGATCGTATTGAGCAATCGATGATTTTGAGTTTTAATGGCTTTATTTACGCGTTTTGAATCGATTAAACGAAGAATTTTTAAATTAATTTTTATTATATAATATCTGATATTTGTACCTTGTGATTCTAAATTTATTCAAAATACATAATAAACGAGAAATATTTGAATATGTTAAAAATTTTTTTTAATAAAACGTACGATAGTATCACTTTATAACGTCTTGATGGAAAAATAGAGGGCTACTTGTTCTCTCTTAATTAAATTCAACGTCTAATTAACTCGTGTTTCTTTTCCTGTAAACTTTAAAAAGATAGTTTTATAAACTCGGTAACTTTATTTAGTTTAATTAATGAAAAGTACATACATATGAAAGTATTATTTATTTAAAAGATTAAAGTTTAAACTACTTTCATTACTTTCATTAGAAGAAAGGAATGAAATAATAATAATAATAAGCGCATAAATAAATGGAAAAGTTTACCTCAAAATCACTTATTACTTATCTTCAATATTAATTTAAATAACTAATATTTTCTATATAATTTCTTTTATGAACGCAATATTTGAATCAATATTCGATAGAAATTTATGTATCACAAGTATGAGAAACAAATATATTCATTATCATACTCTATAATTCCACGATTATCTAAACTCTATCATTATTAATCATACATTAAGTCCTCTCATATCTTCAAAAATTCAGCAAAAAAAAAAAAATGATTATTAAATACAATTTGTCCACCATAAAGTCAGAATAAAATATCTAAAATGGAGTCAATTATGTCGCCTCCAGCGACAAGCCGTGGATATAATGGTAAATCAATCATCAAGTTTGATTAAACTCGGTCAACGTTTGCCTCGTAGATCATCTCTTCCTTACCACTTTCCAGACTTCCATCGATGGAAGTTCGCGTCCATCGAACAGACGATTAGCCGAGATTAAGAAACGAAATTGAAGGTTGCCGCGGCGATTTCAACGGATAAACCCGTGAAGATCTCGTTCGAAGAGCCGCCTATCTTGGTGGAGAATTGTAATTAATTTCGTCAGCTGATAATTGAAACGATAAGATATTGCTTCGAGATATTGTTTTTAGACGCCCTTCCCCCGCATCCACGATTTATCTTTACGTTGTGGCAATCCTATTGTATCTAATTAAACGTTTGCCTTTGTTTCGCGAAATCTGAAAGTTGCTGCCCTCGATTTAATTGCGAAATTTTTAGGGAAGAGCGTGAAATCTTTTTATCCAAAGGAGATATGAATTCTGACGAAGAATCGTGCGTGTAACTTTCTTTTCGCATTTGATGTAAAAGAAGAATGGAAAAAATAAAACTTTTTAAAAATATTTTTTCCATTTACAAGATTCCTTTCCTAGTTTCGAATAGATTGGACAGATTATATTGGATAGTTAATTATACTATTGGATAGTTAATTATACTAGTATTATGTACGTTTTTTCACGGTGAATATAATGAATCGGCAATTAAACGAACTAATATTATAGATTATTATGGAGTCGACAATTTACAACACGATTTATTTTCGATCATTAACATATTTGTCACTCAACGATAATATAACATTCTTCCCGATATAATGATAAATTTAGAATTTAACATGTACGTAACATTACTGATCGCCATTATCGTTATAATATTCCGATGAAATTAATATCAATAAAGCATAATATTATTAACACGAATGAAACGGGTGACTAGTTTGTTAATTAATAACACGTTATATCACGGATATTCGCGATATCAATAAAAGATTTTTATTATTATCCTGTCATATTGTATTATAAAACGGGTAAAAAGAGTAACAAAAGTATATAAAAAAAAAGAAAAATTAAACAATGGAAGCTTAACAACATTAAGCCACGTAATAAATCGATAAAACAATCGCAATAATAACGCTTTAATAACATTTTATCCACTATCCAAACGTTTGACATCCGCACCATTCATCACGATTCTAATATAATTTAACAATAAACTCATCCATCATTTAGGGGAAGAAGAATGATAGCTTCCGGTGTAATGGAATTTCTTTTAACGAACAACCTTCTAACTTGCAGCCACGAAGAAAAATTCCTTTCCCGCTCGGCTAATTATGAGATTTAATTACGGCGGACAGAGTTAAGAAAAGTACGACTCGAATAAACACGCTCAGCCGGGGTCCAGTTTGCCCTTCTTGTTCCGGAAACGGAAGAAGTCGTGAAAGTTGAAACAATCCACGTTCAAAAATGAACGAATTCAGGATTCAATTTGTTTCGCAAAGTACAATAGCCAAGTTAACTCTTCCATTACAATCGATTTTAACGTCGCTAATTAAATTTCTTTTCTTACGTATGAAATTCAACGATCTAATAATATTTAGATCATAGATACTTTTTCAGAGAATGTTTTAACAAGTCAGAAATACTTTAAATATAACAAGGATTTATCAATGTAAATAATAAAAAGTGTTTATATAAAATCGATATAACATAATTAATCGATATTTAATCAATAAATTTGATTGATTTTATTAAAATTTAATTACATAAAATTTGATTCGTTTAATTAATCTAATTATTACTGCCTTCGAAATAAATCATTTATGATTCTGTTCTGAATGCAAGGTACAATTTTAAATGAAAATGAATCTCTGGAATGAAAAAATTTTATTCCATATTTTTGACTTGTTTTTTTTTTCCCCCCCCATATAAAATCATTCTCTCCGCTATTATACTATTATTCCTGTGTACATAAAATGTACATAAAAATTCAATTTCCTTTAAAAAAATTCATTCACATACCTATAGTAATTAAACAAAAAAATTCGTTCTCTTTCATTTCATTTTCCAAACAAATCGAATCATAATTTATCCCGGGTTATTACTTACTAATGGATCGTTTCATAGACGATAAATGAAATCTGGCTAAATCATCCACACACGAAATTCCCTCTAATTAAACGCTTAAATTAACGTACTATCAATATTCGCGTTAAAACAAAAATACCGTACACGATCTGAATTCCAACGAATCAACGTAAACACGAAGCATCGAATCTACTCTACTTAAAAATATTTCTCACTCCACAATAAGAAGAAGAAGAAGAAGAAGAAGAAGAAAAGGAAAAAATCTTTCCCTCCAAAAAAATAACGTGTTTGCATGGTTTTAACGGTTAAAAGACGTGAATGTTCGAGGGTGGATTGGAAGCAAAAAAAAAAAAAAAAAAGAAAAAGTATCTTGGAATGCGGCGTGTGCGTGTTCCACGCCAAGGAATAACGAATTTGCGAGACAAAGGGCACCGAGTTGTCGAGATAGGAAGGATAGAAAGGGAGCGGAAGAGATGAGGTCACGAGGGGGAGGAAAAGAGAAGGAAGGAGAGAATGCACTCGCTCAAACCACCATGCAAATATTTACTCGTCGAGCGAGTAGCTTCCCGTAAAAATAGCCTATATCTGCCTCTCTCTCTCTCTCTCTTCCCCTAGTTTCATCTTTTTCCATCCCACTGTCTCTTTTCGTCTCTCTCTCTCTTTCTCTCCCCCTTCCACTCTCAACGACTGTTTGCGATGCCCTTCCTATCACTCTCTCGCTTCCTCTCCACCGTTGTTTCGAAACTCTGTCTCCCTCCTTTTCCATCAAGGTCCCGCAGGTATCGCGGATTGTATACCCACCTGAAAGATCTGCTTGAGGGAGAAGAGAGCTCGTCGCAGCTCGCGGCCCTCGCTGTTCAGCAATTTTTCTGAAACAGACAAGTAACACGCAACCATTTATTATAATAATACCTCGCGTTAGGGACGTATTGTTGGGGCGGGAGTCGGTCAGTCGGTCTCCTTATTCAGCGTACGGTTCTGCCTCTTTCTCTCTTTCTTTTTTTCTTTCGTTTATGGAGATGATATTGTGGGAGATTTGTGTCGTGAATCGCACAAGGGGACTGTTTAATGTGTTATTAAAATAATCGTGGGTCGAGTGAGAAATTCATCCTTATTTGAGAGATTTAAAATTTGGAGACGGAGATGAATTTAATCAATTGTTTTGTGGTGGAACAGATTGAATCGAGTAATTGAGATAAACAAAGTGTCTCATACTTTAAGAAAGAATCTTGAAATATATATAAATTTAGAAAAAAGATGTTTATTTTGTGGAATAGAATTTTTTCTTTTCTGCTAGAGCAACGATAAAAAGTAACAGTCATTCCATTTATATATTATATTTATCGTTAACTAATATTTATTTTCTATTTCTGGCAGATATATTCTTTTTCAATTTCAAACAAACACTTTTCCATTTCGTACAAATAGATATACAGAAGTATTATTCTTACAAATTTTTATTTTCCTTTATAATGAATGCGATTCTTTTTTTTTTTTTTTATGAAGTATTCGATAAGGAAATTGTCTACAGCCGCTTACGCTGTAACGGTGCCTCCAAAGTGGTCGATGGTTCGCGCTGAAGGCGCGCGCAAAAGCGAACAAGCCACCCGGAAGTTCGTTTAGCGTAGGAAGATCAGGAACAGCTAGGTACACCGGGAGAGCTTTTGTTTCCAACGTTAAGCATTGTCGACGCGCCGTAGGGACTCGTTAATTATCAACTTCTCTTCACGTCCGATTAAATCATTTCTGGGATGAACGTGTTTCCCTCCCCCTCTTTGTATTCTCATTTTCCAAATTCTCTCCATTTCCTTCTTTGTAAAATCGAACGAAACGGAATAAAAAGATATATATACCGATCAGAATCCTTCAAATTTTTCCATTTTTCCTTTCTTTTTTTTTAATAGTTCATTGATTCTTGTTACATATATATCAAAGAGAAAAGGAAAATATTAATTGACCTAAAATCTATTTAACTCGTGATAGTTAATCCATTTTGAAAATTATAACGAGATTGAATATCAAGGTATTTAGAGCATTCAAGAGTTAGCCTCGAGATAATTAATTCTCAAATACTTCTAAAGTCGATGCAATTGGCGAAGTTTCATAAGCATTATGGCAGATAACTATTCATATCAAATTTCGACGTTAGCATAATTCCAAGATATCCCTTCAATTGTATAAAAAAGATTTATAAAATAATTATCCAATAAAAGTCTCCAAATATTAAATTAAAAAAAAAGAAAAAAAGATCTATTATGATCATAACTCGATGCTACAACTCCTACGAATGGAATCACAATGAAAATGCAAAAAAAAAGTTAAGAGAAGAGAAAAGAAGAAGAGCAAGAAGGGGAAAAAAAAAAAAGATCCGAATGATATCGCGGAAGAATGGGGACTGAATGGGGAGGTTCTTTCCTCTCGGTTGAAATCATTTATCGGGGTTAATTAGAGGAAAACCAGTAATTAAGTCCGCGATTAATTTTACACGACGAATTTTCGTCGGTTCGCATTCACCGTTCCATCCCTATTATCCACCCTCCCATCCCCCTCGTCATTTCCCGCTCTTTCGGGGACTCTATCATTCTTTTTCAATCGTGGCCCGGCCGTATTACTAATAATTGAATTCCATTTCACCAGCGGCGCACTAAATTCAATTTCCCCAGCCTGGTCGCTCGCCTGTCGAGATTTTCTAGCTTGCTAAAAATTCATACGAGAACGAACAAGAGGGAAATATATATATATATATATATATATATATATATATATATATGAAAAAAAAAAGAAAAAAATAAGAATAAAATCGCGTAAAAGAAATGGGGAGCAGAAGAAGAACGGCGTATAAAATGAAAAGTCCAAGGGTAAGATTCGAGATTTATGAGGCGCATATCATCAGTAAAAATAGGTTGAAAACTCGATCGTTTACCGAGATATGTCCATTTCTTGTTCCACGTTGGCATCGTGATTGATTTATCATCATTGCTTATTTATCGTGGTTGAATAAGGAAAGGAATATTGTCGATAGCAATTTCAACCCCCACCCCGGATCCTCGTCCCCTTGGTACAGTGATTGCACGCTGGTTTCGGGCGTACACTCGGATGCACGCTCTATCGAACAGCATGAATGTTGATAATTGGCTGGTATCGATGTCAATGGGCGAATAATTTCGTCCCCAACGCGTTGACCATTCCATTATGTTCGGGGTAAGTGGTAGCAGACTGTTTGCGTTGAACAATTGCGAGGCGTGGATAGTATGTTTGGTGGCAGTGATGTAATGGCGATTACAATCGGCACAGGGTTGTTTTAACGGGGTGAATCGAGCAAGAAGTTAAGACTTTCTTTTCTTTTTTGATTTAAATACAATTCAAGTTGAAGAGGAAGTTAAAAATTTTGGAATAAAAGAGGATTATGCAAAATAATTCTAGATATCTATAAAAATGTCTTCCTGTACAAATATATTTTATCAATAATTTCAATCGAACGATGATCGAATCAAAATTTTAATTTTTTTTGTATTGAAATATGATAACTTCCTTTCAAAATATTTCGTATTATTCCTGATCCGCCACTCGTAAATAATACGTATTTTCCATCGTCTCGTTCGCTCCCGATTAAATAAAATCGTGAATGGAATGCGCCGTAGAGTGACAAAAAGCGGGGAGAAAAAGACGTCGAATGGAAATTGGCGTGCAAAAGGAGCAGGGAAACGCAAACCGCGAACCTTGCCGGATTTTTATGAAACTCGAGCCGGTCGTGCAATTGAGCTAATTTCCATACTCACAATTCCACGCAATTTCGCAAATTCGCAAGGACACAAGCGCACAGTTGCTCTTCGTCCAAGGATTTCACGGCTTGAAAATTTATCAGCCCCAGGCTATCTTTCCATCAATTTTCCACGAATTATCAATAGGAACTCGCGCGTTATTGGTATGTACATAGATACGGTACACAATGCGTTGTGGACCGTGTAGATTCCTTCCAATTTTTGCTAAAACCTGACGAAATAACGGGAAGTTGGATATATCTATTGAGAAAGAGAAGAAGTGCCGGCACGGGTTAACACGCGAACATCTCGAACGTTTCTTGACAAATGTGTCAATTTGCATATTCAGAAACGGGTATTTCTGCTTCGTGGAAATATTCGAGGAGCATTCGTTGAAAATGAACGCTCTTTGGATTCTGATTCGATTCGAAATTCTAGAGAAAGATGGACAGATGATTGATTTCAGTAGATTTCAGTTTGCAATGCTATCGAATATTAAAAGACGAATAAAAGATGATTAAGATTATTATACTCTATTGTTTTATTAATTTTTAATATTGATCCATGTTATAATAAAGGATACTATATATGATAAAGAAGAAACTCTGACAAATCTAACCACATGAAAATAATCAAAGTAAGGATGATTATATTATGATTGCCTAGCCTGCACATATATCAAGCAATTTTCTTTAAACAAAATTTAAAACCTAAACATAATGTATCGATTTTTCCATCACTTGATGACTTTAGTTACGATCAATCATACTTTTAACCTAATGCGTACTGTCATTCTAAAAACAGGATGAAAGTTACAACAAATCACAAGTCCCCCCCCAAAGAAAATGTCACGAATAAAAGAAGTCGATTCATTAGTATTTCATCCATCAATGTGAGAATAATATAATCTCGATTGAAATTAAATCGTCACCTGACGTACTACTTCTGATAACTGATAGTCAGGCCAGAATCATTCCTAACTTTCTTGCATAAATTATCTCGTTAAATTTCCATACCATTCATCTTCTGTATTATTATTCCATATTATTCTCTTTATTGAATTTTATTTTTCACGGCCCGCTCAACGTAAGACAAACGAGGCTGCAAAGTGGGTCCACAGCTGCGCGCTGGATCCTGCGAATGAAAACGTCTACACCGCCATTCTCTTTCACGAAAGAAGAAGAAGAAGAAGAAGAAGAAGGAGAAAAAAAAAACAAAAATATCGTTTTCATTCATGCCTGGTTCTATCATGGCCTGTCTGATGCCTGTTTCTTTATTTCGCACGACCACGCCCTTGTTCCACGGTCGAGTCACGGTCTGCGGATCCAAATTCGCGACTCCTTTCGCGGAAAAGGAGGCCCGCGCGACCGCATAATCAGTCGCTATCACGCGATCTTTAAATGCATTATGCATGCCGGCTGCTACGGCCTGGAAGGAGACAGGGTAGAAGAACCAAAAAAAAAAAAAAAGAAGAAGAAGAGAGAAGGACGTATGCGAGGCACAGGTAATTAGGAATCGCTGTAGGGGCCGTACACGAGACGAAAGAGTCGGAATCGAGCGAGAGGGGGCCAGACGTATAAGAAGAAGAATAAGAAGAAGAAGAAAAAGAGGAGGAGGAGGAGGAAGAAGAAAGATAAGGAAGCAACGAGGTCGAGAAAGAGAGGTAGGAGGACCAACATCTTCTAAGAATAGCGGTCCCAAGGCCCTGGGGCCCTTGGCCCCTTCGTAATCAGTGACCATATAAGCAGAAGCCTCTCTCTTTTTATCCTACTCGCGCATGAGCGATCTCTCTGTCCCTCCTTGCAACGTTGAGCAAGCTCGCTGGTTCGTAACAACAACGCGTTGCAACTCCTCGTGGGGATCCCTCTATCATCGAGCCTCTTCACGATAGGATGTGGCCGAGATGTGGTGGTTACGACACCAAAAATCGAGAAAGCGAGAACGTCCTTGGAGATGGGATAATAATCGTTATGGACTTTGCCATCTTTCTGATTTTATTCGATGTTGTTGGATAGGTAATTGTGGCCGAAGATCTTTTTTTCTTTCGTTTAATTATTTATCGTTTTGTACTACTATTATTTTGCAATTGTCGTATTGTTAATCTTTCTTCTTTGCCACTTGTTGTTGGTATTTAATAAAATATTTAAGAATGGAACGCGTTTCTGGAGGATAGCCTTGATTTTTGACGATACGATTTATTCGATCCATGACGCAAAGCAACACCGTTCGTGCTATTATTTCTCTATTATGCACTATTGCTAAAAAGAGAAATCAAAGTGAGTCATTGAACGAGGCATATAGCTATAATTACTTATGGATATTTCTCTATATCGTGATAGTTAATCGTTATTGGTGCTAAGTAATATTTTTCCTATGCAAATCGAAACAGCTTTTGTTTTAAGGAAATGAAAAAATATCAGCGTGAACGTATGTGTAATTAATTATGCTATAAGAATAGCATGCATACATTATCGATACTAACGTGTCGTTTGATTCCTGTGTTCTATTTTAATAATCTGTATTCGCGATCTATATTCTTATTAATAAATAGATACAAATATTGTTCCAATCCAGTTATACCAGTTGCAATAAATTATAGCGAGAGAATTATCGTTCATAAAGTATCCTAAGCAAAAACAGGCTCTTCCTAAACTTGTTAAAATATTATTAAAATTTTGCCGCGCGGTTTAATCATGACAGAGCAAAAATTCTTTTTCTCGCGTCAAGAAAAGAACGTGACTTTTGATTGGACAATTTCCGTGAGAGGCGACGAAGTACGAATAAAAAAGTAAATAAAAAATAAAAGAAGAAAAGGAAATACTTTTCGGATAATGCTTCCAAGATGAAAGATTTCACAAGTGGCGGGAAAATCGAGATGTCGTTACGCTTGGCATGATCCTGAGCATGCTCGTTGCACGCGTAAACGACCAGTTATCCAGCTCCATAATTATGCTACGCAAGTTTTTAATTAATCGAATGAATACGTAGGAACGTATTAATTTCATAGATTCAACTTCGAGTGTTTAAAAGTTGAACAATTAAAATAATCGAAGGAGGAATCGATTATTTGAAACGACGAGGAAAAGTTATGAAAGTTGAATTGTGAATTGGTTCGATCAATTTTTCTGAGTTTTTCTGAAATGCCGGAAAAATGAGGAAAATTATGAAAAGTTTTTTTTCTTTTTGGTATAATGAAAAATTTAATACACGATTTCTAATTAATTTTAAATTTAGTTCATGGCTATTAACTTTCTGGCACTCTTCAAAAATAGTCAATATTAATAACATTTAATTACCGGTAATATGTTCTTTTCAAAAATGATATATATTTGTTTCTCATTGATAAGTAGATGAAATAGAATAATTAAATATATTCCACGTTATATTTAATTCAATCTATTTAATGCATATTCTTTTTCATAATTGTAAAATATATTTTGGATATTCATATATTTTCAAAGTTAGTAATCTAACGCCATAAATGCAAAAGTTTCAAGACTATATTAAGAAGAAGAAGAAAGATTGTAATTTATCACGTTAATTGAGGAGAATTTCAAAAAGAATAACCGAGAAAATATTAAAGATGGAGTTCAGTTTATCGTCGAACAAATTAGATCATAGTTGCTGAGGATATACGAAATCCAATTCCACGTGTCACGTGATGCGTGCCAACCACAGTTTGCATTGGAAGCGTTTTCTGCACGAAATCTTTTCCTATTCTTGCATTAATTGCCGCTGATTACTGTAATCTCCGCTCGAGATCGACAATTTTTATAACAACCGATATTAACGGCAAACCTATAGAAACCTTCACTTATACAATTCATTTAGGCGATTATAACGATATTAAAATTACATTATCGTAATTTCCAATGAGGAATTTACGCTTTTTATAACAACAACCACTAATATCCCTCTAACTTTCTAAGCGACCGAAATTTCTCTTTATCGTAATAATTATAATAATATATATTAACTGCCGTCATATTCAACGCAATTGGTTTTTATAATTATCGATTAATCCATCCACTTGAATATCTGCCATGCAGCTTATCATTTGTTGTTGAGATAAATTCGAAAATTCTAAATTTAATGAAAATTTGTACATGAGGAACGAATTGATTCTCCTAATTTTTGAAATATAATTTCGCCTAAAAATAATTGTCAAATCAAAACTTCAAGATTTGATTTTTCTTTCTCGAAATTATTTTGTTAATAAAAAGTTAAATAAATATCTATTTCTAACTCTATTTAATAAATTGTTAAACTGGTAAGCTTTATGAAGACTTTTACGATTACACGAAACGAGTTTTTATTTTTAAAGATTATTTAGAATATTTTTACACGATGGAAGATTGGAAATAGATACGATTTGGACTTTGATTCGAGGAAACGATCACGAATTTCGTCGGACGATACGCGAAATCCCGTGGCCTTGTCAATGAGGTCGCAGAGAACGCGATTATTAACGAGCGAATTACTAATAACGGGATTGAAAATTTTACAAGCGAAACTGGCGTCGCTCCAGGGCGAAATTAAAACGAGCAAATCATTACGCGAGGCCATTTTGTCCGCTCGTCGATCGATGACGACGGGTGGGTCGATTGTTTTTGCACAACGGGCAAAATTAAGAAGAGGAAGAAGAAGGTCGTCGAATTTATTGCCTATACAAGAAATTTGTGTGTAATTTTGCGTGAAAAAATGTTTGTACTGTAATTATGGAAAGTATAAAAAAAACGGAATGGTAGAAAATTGAATCTGAAACGTGTGAAAGAAGAAACGTGCGTTCCCAATTGGATACAAATTACTTTTTCTTTTTTTCTTTTCCTTTGCGACAAGAGTGAAATTTAAATATTGGGAAGGATTTTTTTTTTACTACAAAGTAGTATCTGAAGATAATATTATCCGCAAAAGAAACAAAATATATACTTTGAAATAAATTAAAACAATCTTGCGAAAACCGTAATCTAAAATTCGTCCTGAACTAACTTTAAACAAACCCGAATTGAAATATTATATTTACATCTTCATCCAAAGAAAGACTAATACATTTGTATCTCCGGCATACAGAAGATGATTTATATTAATTAATCCCTTTACACTTATTGGAAAGAAATTTCCATTGATAAACGGGAGAATTCAATTTCCTTTAAGAGATATCAAATCACCAATACTTCGTACACGATAAATCATCGACTGTCGATTCATCATATTATCGGCATTAGCAATTAAAACAAATAGCCAGATTCCATTAATTTCACGTCGCTTTAATAATCCCGCCGTAGGATGGACAGGCTGTGGCCCCGTTGAAATATAGATGCGGCCAGGAAACGAAACGAAATATCGAGAATAAGCGAAAGGGCCCGGCAGGTTTCGCCCAAAGTACACGAAGCACCGTTAAAATATGTAAAACGGCAGGGTACACGCCGGCTTCCGCCACCCTCCCACCGCCCTTTCGGCGTCCTCTTTTTTCCCCCGCTTATTCTGGACCTTCGATCATCTCTCCTCCACCACCTTCGCAGGGTTCAATGAACGGGTACGGCCCGCAGGTGAATTCTGCGAACGGCCAGACAACCGTGAATTTCGTCTCGTTCGATTTGCCAAACTCGAAACCGTGGTTGCGGTTAGTTAGCGTTTCCCGCGCCCGACGTCCCGCACTCATTTTCCATCGTTGCATCGACTGGTTTACCCACCAAATTAAAGGATCGAATTATAATACGATAATTGAACTATTTCTTTTCCTTTTGTCGCAGGATACAGTTTTATTATATATCGAATAATTTTATTTCGTGTTGAGAATGATTTTACTTGGTTCGAGGAAATTTGATCAATTATTTATTTCACACGTTCTTCTCGATAATTCTGAACTAATATTGTTTCGAAAGCTTGTTGCAAGTTGGTGAATTAAAATAAAATTATTATTACTATAATTTATGAAACGAAAAATTAAATATAAAATCAATTAAAGATGAATTTTATAGACATTCTTCTTCTTCCTGTTCTTTGTGTTGTTCTATGCAACATTTGAATCTCATTCATATCAGGATACCTTTCTTACAGAATTAATGATCATTACTATAAAATAAAAAATTGGAATAAAAGCCGACGTTTCAATGTACTAATGATAAGTTAAAAGAAGATTCTCGGAAATTTCCTGTTAAAATTACACCATTGTATCACAATGAATTCGAAATACGAGGAGTTTCTTTTCATTAGGCGACAAATGCTGCAGTACAATTTACAAAAACTTGGACATTCATCACGTTGACGACATTCTAGACAACTGTTTAATCACTTTTAATTACTCGTCACCTTCATCAAACGCATGTAATTAGAGGTAGTCTGACGACCGATTTCAAGCGTAATAACAAACTGCACGTGCCAAGGAATCGCACGTTTTATCGTCCATTTAATCACCATTTGTTTTAGAAAAAAAAGAATTTTTTTAAAAACGTGTTGTGATTTAAAAACGAATTAACATTCTTTATGCGTGAATTATCGTTATATTGTAATAAAGAATTGACAAAGAAAATATTCGCTACGCGTCGATATTTTTAAAAAAAAATTTAACATTTTTCAATCACTTATCTGGAAATAAAAGTATCTTTTTTAAATATGCAAATTTAAAAATCGAAATCTTGTCAAATCTTATTGTATATTAATGAGTTTCTTCTTAATATTCTTCAAAATTCATTAAGATATAATTTGCATTCGAGAGAGAAAAAAATTGATCGAAATAAATCATTTTGTTTTTGAAACGTTACTGATACTACTGATAATTCGATAATGAAATTAAAAGATTTGTAAATGATCGAATAATGATTTTTGAAAGATTCACTACAAAGATTCTAAGAATCTTTGTTACTATTTAGAAATTAATTTCTAAACTTTTTTAAATAAATACAACGAAAAATGATAAATTTGCATATCCTATTCTTAACATAAAATTATGAAGATTCAAGATAGTTGCTTTGATTCAAGGGAAAATTGTAGTATAAAGGATTGATTTAAACATTTAATAAACGAAATAGGTTTAAATTTCACGATTAAGACGATGTAACAACATGATTTTTGAAAGATTCACTACAAAGATTCTAAGAATCTTTGTTACTATTTAGAAATTAATTTCTAAACTTTTTTAAATAAATACAACGAAAAATGATAAATTTGCATATCCTATTCTTAACATAAAATTATGAAGATTCAAGATGGTTGCTTTGATTCAAGGGAAAATTGTAGTATAAAGGATTGATTTAAACATTTAATAAACGAAATAGGTTTAAATTTCACGATTAAGACGATGTAACAACATATTCAAGATTAAAATACGAGGACAATCACGATTACACTTCTTTAGGATCGGTTACAAACGCACACATAGAGGGCAATATACAATATAGCAGAGTACTACTACATGCAACCTAGTCACGCTGTCGGCTGAAATAACAAGGGGTCGCGATAAAATTTCCATTGCAACTTTTTATCAACCATCAGAATGGAATATATTGAGAAATAGACCTATTTTTCAACAAATCTTTGCTCATTAAAAAATAACGAGGAAAGGCGGGCATTGTGCATGTCGCGTTTCGAAAAGAAACTAGAATATGTTTAACCGAATTTCGTTTAATGAATTACGAGATCACGACGTGATCGTTTGTGAAACATTTCGTCGTTTTAATTAACTGTCTTTGTGTTGTAAGAATACCGATATACATATAAAGTATATTGCAATAAGAAAGATTCTCAGTTTCAAATGTTTTGTAATTGGATAATGTGAAATGAGAATGAAAGATCACGAAGCGATCTGATAATTATTGATAATGAAATAATTCTTATCTACGAGAATCGATAATTGGAAGATATGAAATTGAAATATCGATTATATCTAGATGTATTTAAATAATCGAAATATTCTCAATTAGTACGGATTTAATAAAGATTAATAACCAATATCGATTAAATATATATATTGGTTTGGTAATTTCCAATTTAAATTCAGAATAATTCATTTTTAATGTTTGCCATTCATTTGAGATTGATTTACTGTATAGATTAGATTTTTATTATAAATTATGTGAAATTATAATTCCAAACTTCAGATGTATTGATTATAAATTGAAATACTAACTAATTGGAATATTAATTGTCTCAAATTCATCTAAAATATAATTTTATATCTGATTAAATTTAAAACATATAAATCAGATTGTGAAATTTAAAAGACGATAAAAATTTTTTTATTTTCCAATAATTGATTTATAAATTTAATTTTTCTAAATTGTGAAATTCACAATGATATATTTTAAAATAAATACTTATATCCGATTTGTAATAAATCAAATGACAAAACATACCATAAATCAGATATGAAAAATGACTACACAGACTTTCATATTTCATTTTCATTTAATAGAAAGCAAAACTATCTTCCATTTACCGAGCGTTTTCTTAATCTTTCTAACAACATTTACAAAAAAAAAAAAAAAAAATCATACCAAATAGAGCATTACAAATTTGAAAAATTATTTCATTCAAAATTATTCTTCTCTTTACAATTATCACGCGAAAAAATTATACCAGAACACGATCGATACACCAAAATATCCTATTACCTACGTATTATCCAAAATATTTATAATATCCACAAAAAATTCATCCCTGCAGGAGGAGAAGAGATAACATATGCCGCCTCGATCTCAATCTCGTGGAAATCACACGCTTCAACGAACGGCATCGTAATCACAACCGATCATTTATTACATTTTTTTCCTCGTCGAACCATCCCTCCCTGTCTTTTCCTCGAAATTGACGAAATAAGATATTTCTTTCTCCCTTCATCGATCGCCTAGCGCCATCTCTTTCCCTTTTTCGCGCCAGAAAAAGGCGACACGGCCCACGGTTTTCGTCGAAGACCACCATTTTCACGGTGATTTTAGCGGGAAATCTCGCCGCGTGCCGTACGATTCAATTTTCCTGGGTAATATTATGATTTAACCGGGGGGGGGGGGGGGGGGGGGGGCCCCGACCGAACGCCTCCAGCGTCGAGGACGCTTTTCAGAGACGTTTTCACGACGAGTTCCCGACGGCGAAGGCGACGAAGAGCGACGGTTCGCGGATAATTACGAGCAGAAAACCGCAAAAATACTGTCCCTCTCGTGGAAATGTTTCGAGCATGTTAATTGCTCGATGAAATTGGTAATTTCGGCGAGGTCGGCTAAGCGTAATCGCTTTTCCAATTACGTCACGAATAGGATATTCTTGAATAGTCGACCTTCTTTGCGACTTTCTTGCGGTTGTGTAGTAGAAGAATCGAGAAAAATGAAGGCTTTGTTGAGGGCTTGTAATTTCTTTGTAGAAAAAAAAAAAAAAAAAAAGAAATAAATAAATTAGATCTTTTGGATCTTCTTGTGATTGGGGGATTTGGCGATGGTTGGTGTATATTAGATGTGCTTTTTTCTTTTTTTCTTTTGAAGAAAAATTGGATAGAATTGATATCGAGTAGTTAAAAAATGTTCTAGTAATGAAAAAACTAATTCAAAAATATTTATTCTTGAATAGAATTTAATTAATTCAAGCAACAGAATACTAAATTCTGTTTAGTTTCTTGTAATCTACATTCTATTAAAATTCCTAGAATTCCAGACAATTCAGTTCCAAGAAGATAAATTAAATTAATTTAAATTATTTTCCTTTTAAATTTAATGAATTTTATAATTATTATATTATTAATTTATTTTTATTTGATCTTGTATTGTTCTATTTCTAAAAATGAAGTATTAAATAAAATAATAATTTTGATTATCTTTAAAGAAAATTTAATAGATCAAATTAATTAATTTTATTAAAGAAAAAATTTTATTTTCAATCAAGTTATATCTTCTTGAATGAAATATCTTGAAGTTTCATTAATTAGCCTTGCTTGAACCGAATGATATACTGATAATGACACATTTATTGAACCTATAATGAATCCAATTGCATTTACTGGAAAAATATCGAATACAAAACATATAGTTTATACTTAGAAGCCTTGATTTTGATAATTGTACCATACCAAACGTAATTAACTCAAATCTCCAATTAATCAGAGGAAATACTTGCTTGAATATCTTGAAGAGATCCATTACATATGTTCAATTCATATGTCTAATTATTGTATTTCACAAGTAAATTTTGATAAATAAAATAATACTTGTTATATTATGTAACTCTATGCCCATTCCCAATCACGAACACATCCTATATTCTCCTCATCTTCCAGCAAAAGAAGATAAAAAAAATATCGATGCAAACTTTATTAATCACGATACGAAAAAAATATTCTCGTAAACGATCATTACTTTCATGCAATTAAACGTTGCGAATTTGCATCCAGGCTGCGAGATGAAAAAAGAATCCGTGGTCAGCGGATTTTTATTGGACATTGCGCGGTTAACCATCACCTGTCACGGTGATTAATAGCTCGGTGCTCTCTAGCGAATCCCTAGGCCGATTTTTGTCGTTGTTACACTGTTCTGCACTTTATACACCGGTCATTACTTCATGCGACGTTTTCATGAAAACAAAAAAAGAAAAAAAAAAAAAGAAAAAGAAAGAAAGAAATTATCTCGAATCGTAACTCCACGTTAAATCTTTCTTCGAGAGGCACCCAAGGGAACTCTTTCTTTTTCTTCTTCTTCTTTTTCTTATTTTTTTTTCCTCCTCCTCCCCGAAAATTGATTTATGCATCCTTGGTGAGAACGATAATTAACGCGGGAAAATTTAAAAAACGCGTAATTCGATCGATTTAACAGGAGAGCATGAAATGTTTCTATTAATAATAATCGTTCGATGTTTATTATCGCATTTGCGATAACTAAAATTAATTTGTAAATGCCGTGTACACAACACGTCTGCAATATTACGTATTGTTTTTCGCCAAATATTCACGCCGAAATGAGCAATGCTTATCCGTTGTTATTTAACACTGTAACCTTTAATTAGCTCGTTTCAACCGAGGGGAAAATGGCTTCCAGAAATACGATGATAATGCAGTTAATGTTGCAGTTATGTTCCTAATTTATAATAGATTCGCTGCTAGATATTATACCCTGTTCGCTTTAGAATTATTAATACCTATCTGTTATCTAATCCTATCTATTGTGATATGAAGTTGATGTGCAAGAATTTAAAATATAAATTAAACGCGCATGATTTATCATATATTACGTAATTAAAATTAATAATAATAATAATAATAATTCAATATATTCGTAATAATTATTATTACTTTTTAACAGTCGATAAGAAAAGATGATTTTTACTTTATCTAAGACGTTTTTTTTTTTTAATATTCGTACATTCGCGTGATTTCAAAGAAATCTTCGCGGCAACGTTCTCAAAAATAAATAGCATATTGTATAATAAAATTTTTTATCGCGTGAATTTATACGCATGAATAGTTATCTGATCTTCTCCAATTTTCAAACAAATTGAATTAATGTCGTAAAACTCTTAACGATACTACTTAACCTTTCACATTTGATTATTATTATTATTATTATTATTATTATATCGATGATTCACACCAATTATATCGAAATTCAAACCAATGTAGCCGATTCAACGATATATTCGTTACGTGACTAACGATTCTTTATCGATCATCAGAAACAGAAGTGGAGCAAGATTTGACCCAACGATGTTGGTTAGAGGTCGATGGAATCGTCGTGAATTGGATGATCCGTTCAAGTAGATCGTGGGAGCTCGTGGTTAGATTCGAATCAAGCATCCAATATACTCACCTATGATGGTGTGCACCCTCACGGACAGCTGTGTCCTGAGAACGATCGAGTTCTTTCGGCTGTAACAGAGGGAAAGAGAGAAACAGATATCAATGATCGAGTCGTGCAAAATTGGCGGGAAAATATATCTATATCGTATATTCGAAGTATTTATAAACAAGCATTGTTTAAATTTAAAGAAACTAGTTTAATTAATCATTCTATAAACAAGAATCGAAGTTTCTAATTTTTATTTCTTTAACATTAAAATTGTATTACGATCTTTTGACCGAAGAAACGTAACACGATTCCTTTATTTCCTATCAATAATCCAAATATTACTCGACATTTGCAGCAAAGCTATTATGACTCAATGATATCAGATAACCGGATAACATTTTCGTACAAGAATTATTAACTAAAACTTCGATCACGAATCGATAATCCAAACTCTCGAAAACTATTCGATCCCCTATCCTCGTCGATACAACTCCCTGGAAAAACTAGGTTAATCAGGAATTAAAAAGGAAAAATAATTCGCGCATATACAATTATATCTTACTATGGGCCCATGGATCCCAATTAATCGTGGCCACGAATTAATTACTTAATTAGTCCTGCGTGAACGCTTGCGCAACGCTTGCCTGAATTAGGTTAGAGTGGCTCCTCCACCAGTTCAGAATCTGCACCTTGCTAGCGAACTTTAAGGCCCTGCGAACCTTCCCACGCCACTCGTCCCTGAGAAACTACGGCGACCGAGTGTACAATGGGTTTCAGAGGTGAAGAAGGTGGAGAAGAAAGAAAGGGGAGGGAGGGGGGAGAGAGAAGAGTGGGTGCAGAAGGACGTGTGGACGTTGGCGCGAGAGAGAGACAAAGAGAGAGAGAGAAGAAGGAGAAAGAGAAGAGGACACGGAATGGCGGCGTCAAATACATCCGGGGCAAAAGAAAAAAAAGGAAAAAAAAGTCGGCTACGTACGCGCGCGTTAATAATGTTTCCGCTCGTTAAACGAGCGAGACGGAGCGCGATTACGCGTTTTGCTTTTCCCACAAAGCTAAACACGTAGACGACGAGACACGGAGCAATCTGGTCGTCGTCGTGCAAATACGCTTGCTTGCGGTTATGTGTAGAGATCGATCCACGATTAAGCGCAATTGTCGGAGCGGATTGCCTTCATGAAAATTTCAAGCGGCGATGAGAAATCGTTTTTCTAACGTTGCGCCGGGTTTACGTGGCTTACAGGGACCTTCGTGATTCTGGGAAGAGGGTTGAGAGCGTTTGGATGGAGTAAGAGAAAAGTAAAGTGTGCAGATGCGAGCAGCGTAGGAGTGTAGGAATTGAATTGAAGTGTGGTTACATTGGAAGGAAATTCGAGAAAGTTTTGTTTCTTCTCGTTTTCTCTTAATTAACGTATGAGATTTTTCTGTTTATTGTAGATGTAGGACATCTGGAATGATATATGGAAAATGAATAGTGAAATTTCTAATTTAAAAAGTTGTATCGAGGAAAATATCAGGGGGAGAGGGAGATACATTCGTACATAAAGTCAACGAGTTATTACTTTTTGAATAAACGATACTTCTAATAATTCTAAAGTTTGTTAAAAGGAAGTAATCAAATATCAGTTATTCTTCAAGGATTCAAATAGGTATGATTATCTCTCATGGTATTCTAATCAAATCTAAAACATTGAGATTTCTGAAGCTCCAAAGTTTCGAAATAGTTTATGGATCTCGAGTATCATGAATAATCTGACCTTGGATTCTTGAAGAAATAACTCGTATATATATATATTATTCTAGAAACTCTCCAAAATTTGAAAACTTTGTGAATTTTAATATCTTTAAGACTTTGAATTATACTGTGATTTTAACTGAAATTTCTAAAGTAATAGCCATTCTTTTGTAACCATCCTTAAAATATTCACTTTCATAAAGTTATTATAATATTCCCAGACTCTGCGCATATCCTAAATACCATTCATATTGCTAGAATTTCCATACATGCTAAATACCTCTCGTTCCTTTGATACCTCCAGTGACTGTGAATATCTCCTCTGATACCTGTAGAATTTCCAAATTTCAAATTCCAATATTAAAGCTTTCACTTCTACATCTTCTACAATAAGATTATCTACGATTCGAATCCGTTAAATAAGCTTCAAGTTGATCAAATTAACTTTACATCGATAATTTATTCAATATTACTGGAAAATCGAATCAACAAGATTCAAAAATTCATACCGAATATATTCTATTACTACGTTCCCTATAAATAATCGTTCATCAAAATTTCAAGAAAAGATTTCCTCTCCATTCATCGCTTCATTTCTCCATCGAGGATCAAATAACATTCCAAGTTAACAGGCGAGACATTACAGAATCGGTTATATTGTGAAAAATCTCGCCAACTTTCGAGCAACCACCCCCGCCAAATCGTATTCGCGTCCGAGGAGCAAAACTTTTCACCCCTCTTCATATCGTAAACAAACGTATCTCCATGTGAATCGAGGGAAAAAAGAGGCGTGGAACGACTCTTCTCTTCGATTCTTTTAAGAATCGCGCGAGGGGGTGGTCGAATAAATTAAAAACTTTGCGGCACGGGGCCAAGTTCAATGTCGAAGTCGTTTGACCCCTCCACACTACGTCATTCTTCGGCACGGCCGTTTATGTTTTCCACGTGAACAGAAGTTTCGTTCCTTTCCTCTCATTGTATTCAATCTTTGCTCGCGTAATTGCCGTGTATTGTTCCACGGTAATTGGCCGACAAGAGACGGACGAGCCTCGTATGTGCACTCGTGGAAAGTAGAATCTCAATCTCGCGAGAATAGGAGAATGGAAGTTTCGAAAGTTATTCGAAAGAGACGTAGGGGGATGAAATTGGATTGAATTTAGCGGTGGTTTCGCGGAATGGCGAAATATAAACCGAGTAAGATTTCTCGAGAGAAAAAGAGTGATGTTAAGAAAAGATTTGGAAATATTTTTTTTTTTTTGATTATAGTTTTATCATTGAAATAATTGATAAAAATAAGATGAATTCTTTTTCTGTTTCTTTCTTGAAAAAAAAAAAAAAATCTTAGACGAATCTAAATTTAGTTTTTTTGATATATATATTTTATTACAGAAGAAATAAATAAAATTCTGATTATCATAAATTTTTGTTTCAAAAGAAATATTCTTTCTTTTTGAACAAAACATATTTTCGTAATGATACTTGGAAAGGAATGTGCAAATATAAATGCTGGCCTTCCAACGATTTCAGACTGCTCAATGGCTTTTTGGAGAGGCAAGTGATTCAAGATCTTATATAAATAACGCACAGAACAAGACATCTCGCTTCTTGTTTGTTCAAATATATTCGATTTTCTTTTAAACGAATGTCTTGTTCTCTTGTCTTCTCTTGAGACGAAAAAACAATGCAGTATGTTAAAAACATGTTTAAAAAAATTGTAAATTATTATCTCGATGAATTTTTGTCGTAAATCAAGTATTGATTTTTAGCATTAATTTTTTTTTTCCCCCGTGAATAATAGTTTTCCAAACAAAGATCCTTAAATACTCTCTCAACAAAGATGTTCTCAATTTTCAAACAATCTCGCTAACTGCTTCATTTTCCTCGAAACTCCATCAAATATCCTTTCTAAAGGAACGTATCACAAGAATTTCCTTGCTAAAACTTCACCACGTCCGTTCCCGTTAGTCTTTGAAGTTTGAGCATAATCGAAGAGCCTAAGTGCACGCGAGATCTGAACTTCATTTAAATTCAAACCGAAAGTTTCACTTGAAAATAATGGCAATCTGTCAAATCTGACAACTAGATTGGATTCTCACTAATCTGATGAATGATAGTCAACATGAATCTTCTTTCTTAACTGTCTCCAAAATTAATATCCAAAAATCAATCAACGTATCAACTCAAACATAATATTTATTCCCAAGAATTCATTTATTTCTCAAATAACCAAATTAACGATACTACGAAAAAACGATATAAAAAGAATAATTTAGAATCGTAAACTAAAAATACAAGTTTTTCATTTTACGATATATTCCACTAAACTCTCTACTTAACCACAAACAGAATTAACATCTTACACAAACACTAGTCCATCCCCTTGACAAAAGAGAATTTCATCCTCCTATAAGGCCGTAAAAATCCATATACTAATTGCTCCATTTCTCCCTCGAGCCCTACAAAACTGTCTTCCACCCTCCGCGTCTTAAACCGTTCCCCTAAAAACGATCCTCCCCCTCGAGCACGCAGCTCGATTCACAACCCGCGTGCTCAAATTTCTTCTCGCGACCATCTCCACTCTTGGAACCGTATCCGGAAAAACAAGCCGATCGTATCCGCGGCTCCTCGAGATCGACTCGAGACTCCATGTAAATGCGATCTCACCCTCCCCCGACTGCAGCAGGAGTGCACCCGCGGGAGAATGAAAAGCGGCCGTGGGGAAACGTTCCCTTGCAAATGGAATGCAAAATCCTCAACTGTGTGTGTGTGCGTGTGTGTGTGTGTGTGTGTGTGTGTATCTGTCGAAGCTCGTGGGAACTTCGCCGTTCCGTAAGCACGACGACGAAAGTCCCGACGAAAGGATTTCCAATCTCCTTTAATGGCGCATTAATCGCGACCGAGGGGATGGAACAACCGGACGAGAGAGAGAGAGAGGGTGGAGAGAAGGACCCGTCACTGGGGCGGAGGGGGAGAAAAGAGAAGGAGGGGGATTCGACGCGATAACCCCGGCTCGAAGCGGTTTTCAATTGACGACGGGGCGACCGATAGTCTGCGAAGTTTCCACCGAGTACCGATTATCGATACTCTTGCATCGAGCTGCAAGGGGCTTTGCCGCGCGCCAATTTCTCTCGAGCGTTATGAAGTGGCGTTAAATAGACGCTTACTGCCGCGTCCTTTTAGTGGGGGCGAGCCGCGAATCGCTTTAAATTAGATGGAGGAGGGGAGAGATTTCTTTTTCGAACCGATCGTCTTGGATGTATTTTTACGCGCAAGAGTATTCAGTGTAAATTGTATGATCTTATGAAATTTGGAAGAAATAATAATATAGGATGTTTATTAATCAAATAAGATTATACTATGGTATGTATTTTTCTTTAAAATAATAAGATGGAAATAATTGTTATAAATATATTTCTTCCAAATCCTCTTCTTACAAATGTGGAATGTAATTGATGTAAATTAATGAAATAAATAAATTCCTCTCTTCCATCCTCCAACTCTGATACATTTAGAAACAGTAGTGGCTTGTTATTTTTCATTAATACATGAGAAATCATGTCTGTTTCATAAATAGAATGTATAATTCATTGCAATGTACGAGAAACCGTTACTCTGAAGTATGTGCAGAAGAGAGAAACTAATAATAAAGGTATAAGTATACATAGGTAACTGGAAATTCTTCAATTATATTCTTCTTTTTAAGAATTATATTTATGCATTAATGCATAATTGTTTCCAAGAGATATCTATTCTACTTTTTAAATTTCTCCACCTTTTCTTCGTTTAATTATACGGTATATTATCAATGGCATCCAAGAAAAGTTTCTGTTATCATATTTTTCTACGAATCACCATCGAATTTGCCCTTTTACCATTTTTCCTCGTGACGTTTAAATCATACGTGAATTGATCGAATCATAATTCACTTGCCAATGTATTTATATCTAGCGTACTTTGAGGAAAATTGTTTAGATTATCCAGAATTTAAGCTCTAAATTTTCTAGAAACATTTGAATTAAAATTCTAAAGATTCAAACGATTTGTTTCATTAGAATAAATTTAAATTTTATGAATCAATAGTCAAATACGTATGGTGATTGACGAAAATTATTATAAACAACATCCAGAATCGAAATGGTTCAAAGTTTGGAGGAAAGAGAGAGAGGAAAAAACAACCGGAAGTCGAGTTCCAAGCAGGCCATCCAGTTATCAGACACACGATGCCTTCAAAGAGTTGAAGGTAATTTCATCGGTCATTAAAAATGCCAAGCTGTCAAACCGCAAGTGAATGCAAACTTATGAAATGTGCGGAATTGCTTCGAGCAGCCGGAACTTTCGAGGATCAGAAGCTAATTGGCCTACCGGAAACTATAATGTAACTACTTGATACTTAACGAACGGAGAGAAATTTCCAATGAAACGCCCTCTATATTCTAACATTTATTCCTGAAAGTTTCGAGCCCTCTTATAGTTTCGAAACGATTTTTAAAAATCCTTAGAACAATGAAAATTTTCAAGCATGCAAAAAAAAAAAAAGAGTTTTAAATATTATAACGAGTATAAGTTAATATAAATTTAATAAAGTATTTTAGCAATACGATTTTTTTTTAACTTAATCACTGACCCTATTATCATTCTTTTCTTTCAACTTATGCAATCAAGAAGTATTAATTTGCGCTTGGAGAACTAAATTTAATTATAACCATTTAATAATAAATGGTTAAATATGAAAACGAAGCGATTTGTCGTGGCACAGATTTTGAAATGAGATTAAATATTAAAAATACCGAATGTATAAGGAAATTTAATCTCATTTATTTAATATACAGTAGAATTAATTATCCGAACTGATTAAGAGAGAAATGTTATCGGTTACTCGCGAGATAATTAAAAATTAAACGATTTTCAAATATTTATCAAGTGAAGAAAATAAATTTCATAATTCATTGTAAGAGACAATTAATTATTTTCTTAATGTTTAATTGCACGAATACCATACACCTTATTTCAAATTTCGATCGAAGTTCAAATATCTTCGAATTAAGTATTTGAATCTGAGTATTTAGGTTAAACTCAGAGTTAAGTGCAAGTTGAGCTAAATTTAAGCAAAGTCTGACTCACATTCGAGGCATGTCGCAGTCATATTCTTGAATCAACTCGAATTTCCGACACAATCGTACATGTAAATCATGCTCGAGATAAATGACGAACAATTTAAGGAACACTGATTCAACCATGAATTTTGCCCAAAAGTCGAATTTAAATTTGACTCAGGTGTCAAATTTAATTCATCAGTAATTCAAAGTAATCCAATCAACTTTCAAGAAAATTCGAGGAGGATCTCTTGATCCTTGGCCAACTTTCTAACCCTTTGCTACAACACGAAAGATGCCAATTGGCCATTGCCATCATTCTGGCTACATCACCGAAATGTTATACGTAAATTAGAGAGAAGGATAAGAAACTCGTTTCTAATCTGGCAGTTTCGAATATCATGGTCGCAATTATACGAGCAAGGACATCGGTTTTCTTTGCATTAATTTTGGCTTAGTTTCGTGTTAAGTATGACCAAGATTTTTCCAAGAAACATTTACTACAATTGAATGGATTTCTTTGTACAATAAAATATTGTATCTTGCTGATGAGTAAATCATCGATGGCATTGTTAAATCAATGTAACTATATCAATTGTATCTTTATTAAGTTACTATAAGATTTATAGTATTCGTGCAAGTTGTAAATGGATGATAATTTTAGATGTAATGAACAACAACAACGTTTTATTACTGGTTGAAGAAAAGATAAAAAAGATGAAGGAAAAATAAATTCTCTCTTACAAAAAGAAAACTTTTTAATTTGGCAAAATTAACGAAAAAAATATTGACACCTATACCATAAAATAATTTAATAGAATGAGTACTTAATGAAGTGATAATTTATCTCAAACATGGCTGTATACATACGAAAGGAATTACAAAACCTACACCACAGTTTCCTCAGTAAACATAATTACAAAAGTAACGAACTCGACTATGCTTCAAGATAAGTCGTGTCATTTTCATCTCAAAGCCAAAAGCCTCTAGTTATTTCAACCGTAAGTTTAACAAGAACCTCGAGAACATCAAAGCAGAGTAAACCAACGGTTCATAAATTCTGAGATAAGTTATGAACCTGAATATTATCTCGTATCACCTCCATGATTTCCACTTTTAATTGCGAAACGATCTGTATTCGGATGACTCTCATTCTCAAACTCGATTTCTCGAGGAGTCGAATTATGTAAGAAACGCGGGTGAAACAACAAAGCACCGAAATAAAGCCGTTTTAAAGATATTTGCCAAGAATTGAGTCACTAGGCTCGAAAACAAAATTCCTTTCGAAAATCAACAAGTGCAGTATCATGGACATTTTTCGATCTACTCTTCTTATTTATTATATATTATTGTTCGCTCATAAAAAAAATAAAAGAAATATTTGAACAATAATCTTTAATAAATATTCTAATGTTTTTTATTGATTTTTAATACGTTCGATTAAATTTAATAGTTTAAAAAGGGATATTTAATAAGAGCAAAAATTGGAAAATTTATTTACGAACGTAGGATCGTTTCAATTATTCTTCCAGAAGAATAACAAGTATATCTGGGTTGAAGTAACAGTATGCATCATGAAAATGTATGAATCAATGAGGAATTAATTATTACAGACAATATTTATTGCTTCCTCATTGAACCAGTAAATTGTAAAAATAAATTATTCATTGAATACAATTATCAGTAACGTATTGAAATTAATCTATTAAATGTGATTACGTTCATTCCATTTCGAAGACTTAAATTTTGAGTACGTAAAGTGAAATTCCACTAAATAAAAATAAATTTTATAATCTACCTAATATAAACAAGACTTTGTAACTAATATAATTTTATGATTAAATTATACATTATGGAAAATAATGTGCATACTATTACTACAAATTAGTTTAATAATACAACTGGAGAAATCTGTAACAATCCTAATTATATAATTTAAAACTTTTTTTTCTAAAGTTTGCAAAATAATCTTTAAAATTTATTAAAAATTATTTCACATAATTGGTATAATCAATTCTTTTTTTAAAGCACAAAGTTAAAAAATATCACGAACAAGGATTTACCAAATTAAATCCTTCGTTTCAATCACAAGAATGATACGAGAATAAAATTAAAAAAAATACACACACACGCGAAATTTCCATAAGAATAACAAGAAAATATTGGTTCGTCCCGTATGAAAAATATTCATTTCGCAAAATACAGAAAATTTAACCGGGTAGCAACGACTTTCGACTTGGCCAGACTTTTGCTACCACACGAACCGGTTGGCTCCAACCAAGGTCGTAGTCGTTGATTTACACACACACGGTTGGACGACGAATTAATTATCGCCGGGACGAACCAGTCGATTCGGTTCCCCCAAATATCCGGAATTCGACGTGGCGGGCACAAGGGGACACGGTCGATTAACGCTCGCCAAATAAATAATCCCCGGCCGATAAAACGAACGATTGCGCAAGAATCCACGGCCGACGCGCCCTCTCCCCCTTTTCAGGCCATAAATCACTTACGAATTAACCCCTCTAATTGGTACGGTGGTATTTAAATCGACGACGGAGTTGGTAACCACGGAGCGGAGAATGCGGACGCGTTCTGTAAGCCGAGGACGCGTTTTTACGCGGTCGATTTAATTCCCCCGTTTATAATTAAGTCGACGCTTCCTCGTCACCAACAGCTGGATTCTGGGATAATTCTGGTGTGCATGGGATAATTAGAATTTTCAATTTAGAACGGGTGGAAATGAGTTCGTGAACTGTGAATATTCGCGAAGGATGAAGATTCAAGGTGATTGCGTGATGATGTAACGATTGTAGTATTGTTAGATTGTTTGTATTGTTTCTAATTATTTGCAATTAATAGAGAAATTATTTTAATTAATGATATGATATGTGATTTTAATGTAAGTTTAAAGGGACGAGAGGGAATCCATGGTGGAAGATGGAGTCAAGAGAAGATGATTGTGTCTGTATACAGAGTGTCGTGATTTTTAACTGGCAATTGTCAGTATATTGTTCTAATAGATGAGAGAAAAATATTATACGTGAATGAATATTCATGATATAATGGTGGTGATTTATATTCGATTGTAACTGATGTTGAAATGAGGCAGTAATTTTGCAAATTTGTAATTGCAATTAATAACTGTAATAAAATTTAAATAGTGGAGATTTGTACGTGATGATTTTAATTTGAAACGCGGATGGAAACTTTATTTATTCAATTTTATGTGAAATAGATATTGTAAAACAATGATATAATTTCAGTGAGTGAAATAAATTGAATAATAATATGCTTTCGTTCCTATGTTTATTTTTCAAACGTTATTCCATTTATTAAATTGCTCTGAGAATTCATATGAATATTAAACTTGATGGATGTGAACTAATTTCTGCAGTTTATAAATTTAATAAAATCTGATCTTTGTTTCGCGTTTTCATTCTATATGACGTTAATAATTTATTTTATAATTAATCATAAAATAATATTTATAAAATCTGGAAGGAAATTTATTTATTTTCTTTTTTTTTAAAATCAAATAAACATGTTTAATTGAATAAACGTATCGAAATCTCTCGAAGAATTAAATTAACCGATATTCTTCTTCGAATTATAAAATTTCACAGAATTCGAGGCGAATTGATTTAAACGAATTGAACTCGATGACAATTTAAGTTTTTGCCGATAAGCGAATCACGATTGTGGTATATAAAACTGTTCGTGGTTCATTCAGAAGTAACAATCGCGACGGATTGGAATCAAATAAATGGTAAAAAAAAAAAGCAAGAAAGAGAGATTTTCTTTTGCTGTCGATCAGCAAAGAATCTAGAGCTAGTGATCGCGACGAAGAGAATTGAATGCTCGATGAAAACGACGATTTCATGGATTTGCACAGACACCGCTGTCTGTCTGATTAGTTAAACGTTTTATCAATCTTCGAAGATCTCGATATTATCACAACAACATTGATCTATTTAATTTTTAATTTAAAACACAATGCGAATTATTCAAATTACAATTGACTCGACATCGTTTAACGATTCATCATTTTTAATCAAATCAATTTCCTTCCAAAATACAAAATCCGGAACGTGAAGCAAAGAAAAATAAAAACCGTCGAAAATAATTACGACTTCTCTCTCATCCACCACATCCATCAATATTCATTATCAGTCACGAGACTCGTCATCTTTCAAATCGATCTTTCAAACGTGGCATAATTGTCCCCACCCCTTCTCTCCACCCCCACCCTGGTTGCAGTCCCTTCTGCATTCGACTCGAGCGTTCGATGATCAGGGATTCAAGCGGCGATCGCTCGAACGCTCGATCAACGATCGATCGATCGACGCGTGCTCGTGATGGCACGCTTCCCTTCCGTTTTTCGACGACGTTTGCAGAAAAATAAAATGACGACACCCGAGTTATACGACTTCGACGAATCCTCGTGCTTCGAAACGAGGGACGAATAAAAAAAAAGAAAGAAAGAAAGAAACGAGCCGAGTTTTCGAAGCAGTCGAGTCACGGTCTGCGATCGAAGATACAGAAGCGCGAAGTGAAAGTCAAGGAAACGAAGGATCGTGGTGGTGTCATCGGATCGTGAACCGTTTCGTGATTGCGGGGGAGGGAGGGGAAGGGAAGAGATCGTCAAGTTTCGGCTCGAAGGGTTGACACAATGGGAACTTTCGTTTCGAAACGAAATCTTCTCTCGGCTTCTCACCTTGTTTATCGACGAGTTGTACGAAGATTTCTTTTCTTTTCTTTTCTTTTCTTTTTTTTTATCGCGGGTGCTGATGCTTCGATGATGGCGATGGAGCACGAGAGTTTCGTGCGTGTGCATCGCGTTTGGCAAGAGGTGAAAGCTTCGAAACAAAGTATTTTATTGAAATATTCTGGTGAATTAGGTGTTGTTTCAAGGAGAAGTGAAATTTTATTTATGGATCGAGATAATGTTGAATTAAATATCGAAAGGTGAAGAGATTTTTCGTGTTGTATATTTAAAAATTTGATTAGGAAATATTGTTAGTTAGGAAGGGAGGGTTAAATGTAACAATTGACAATATTTGTAAAAATATGTTAAGAGGAATAACAAATTATTTTAAATAATTTCATTCCTTGTATCAATGGAATATATGTGAACAAACTCCTTGTTCCCTATTTCTATTTCCAATCGTAATATAATCTACTTTTATACAAGTCAGAATTAAAAAGCTTCAACAATTTAATTTTATATAAATATCAAAAATACGAAATAAGAAAATGAAAATTTTGAATGAAAATTTTACCAAAAAAGAAACGGATAACGATTTTTTTTAAAGGAAAGAAGTCTACTTTTCCCAGTTAATTTTGAAAAAAAAATCCTGGACAAAAGTTTCAGAGAACTGCTCTCTAAATCAAAACTGTCGCCTCATCGCTGATGTTATATCCATCATATCGAGCGGAGGGAAATGATTGATCTATTCTATTCAGGGTAAGTATCGATCGATCGATTGAAAGCCACGGAAACCGGGCCAGGGAACAAATTCCAAATCGGTCGAAACTAGTTGCACCGCTCCTCGAACGAGCAGCTTGGTTTCCCGTGAATGAACACTTTTCACGGGCAAAAGGAGGAAAGTGCGACGAGATAATTTCACCGGTAACAAATATGCAATTCTTATATCGAAACGGGGCCGAGACAAAATATTAACCTCGTATTAAGCGAATAATTTAATGGCTCAAGTGTGCCGCGTTCTAGAAAAAAAAATATGAACAAAAAAAACATTAACTCGAGGATTCTATATCGAAGCGTACAGAATGATTCGTGGCAAAATTTTTCCCATTTCTTTAAATAAAGAATTTTATTCACTTGTTTTTTTATACTTTTTTTAAAATTTTGTCTTACGAAATAATTGTAAGAAGAGGCAAAGAGAATGTATGTAAAACAATTATATAAGATAAACAATTTCTTGCCAATCTTCATTATTGTAATTCATTGTCAACTGGAATTCAAAAAACGTGAAAAATCGTATAAATAGCCACAAGACTATGGCTTTACTTAGTAAAAATTTGAAGTTATTTTTATGCACACACGAAAACTTATAAAGATTACTAAAAAATCACGAAAATTACTATTAATTCCACATTGCCTCAACTTAACAAATTCATGTAAATCAAAATTTACTTTATTTAATTTAAATTTTCGTCTCCGACTTCCGTATCTCTTGTTTCGATATCGAGCAACTAGTGCTCGTATCGATCCCCGGCTCGAAATATCCCGCCCCTCCTCCGTTCGCCCGTTCGTTCCAATTATTCAAATGCACCCTTGCACCTGTTGCATCGTTGATGGGGCCGCGTCTAGCGCCGGCGAACCGTTTCGCTCCCGCAACCTTTGCGGATAATTGGCGTGGACGGGGCCGGAAATATTTCACGCACGAGTTACGTGGGAATTCCTTTCGATGATCTTTCGACTATATCGATATCCAAGGGACACTTGTGGAATTTTGAAGATGATTCATCTTTGGTTACGAGAGAGAGAAGCTATTTAAGGATAAGGATGAATGATGAAAATAAACAAAGGACGTGGGAAAAAGGCACGACAGACTCGACGTTAATCCATTTTCTTGTAAATGGATGTAAATATTAGTTGGGTATGTCGATTCGTGGAATTTAGAAGAAGGTCTGAATTCGTCGAAGGTTAGAACGTTATCGTAAACAAATGAATGTTCTATACTCTACGCGAAAATATGTACACACGATTGAGGCTTATTTATCGAGTCGCAAACAATTTAAGACTACTCGTATTGGGCATAGCTCTATCCTTTAATTTCTGTTTTTCATCTCGCTTCATCATCAATCCGAATTTTAATTGCTTAACAAGTAAATCTCTTGATTGAGATTTTTGTACACTAATTTTTCTACTTGTTTTGGCCTCAATCATGCGATGTGAGATATAGAGTGTTCGTATTATTGGCGTCAAAGTTATGTAAGTTAGTCAGTAAAATGTTTATGTAAGTGTACAGGAACGAGTGAAATTTTCTAAATTAGATTTGAAAACCGGATAAAATATTTTACAAATTTTTCTACCGACTGTCTACCGTCTCATGTCGTTCTTTTAAACAAAAATAAAATAATTCAACGTAGACGATCTATTTGGAATAACGTTCATGTTTTAGACTGGATAAAAATTCTAAGAAATATTTTATATCAGTGATAAAAGTATTAGAACATTTCGCAGTTGCCAACGCGAATAATTCAGTGTAAAGTGCATTCGCATAGATGGCTCGAAGAAATAAATTTAGCAACTCAAACGAAATATCTACGATCGTAAATTAATTTTTTTCGCGTGAGATTTAAATTATTGTGTACTTTAAATTATTTTTAGGCGTATTGCTCCACGCGTGATATTATTTTTCAAAATATTCGACTTTATATTTACAATAAATTCTTCATTCTCAACGACGAAGAAAAAAAAATTCACCTAAACGTAATCCCCTGCAGTGGCACACTGGAGAGTTTTTAGATTTAACGCTTGCATTCTGTAAAAGATATTAATTATAAATATTCAAAAGAAATAATATAAATTATTTCTACAAATTAAGGATACGATCATAGAAGAACGATACTCTATCGCAGAATTAAAGAAAACTATTTCCTCCCCTGCAAATAAAAACCCAAATACCCAAAATTAACACGATCCCCCGTAACACCGTAACTACTTATCAATTCACCCCCAAAAGCGCAAGAACCCTATAATCCCCAAACCTCGATCAAACTTTCCCATCAAACTGAAACACCCAATCTTCCCCAACTATCCAATAAACCAATAAACAATTCGGCCAAGAATAATTTACCAGTAAGGTGGCATCCCGTGGTCTTAGTCTCATGTCCTCGATGTAACCCAAAGATCCAGATAACCGTAATCACTGGATTACTCGTTCGATCGAACATCGACGCACTGTGGCACAATTGTTACCCGAATTCATCACACCTCGAAACGAAGAAAGGAAGAAGGAAAATGGAATACAACAAGATATAGGAAGATATCGGGAGAGAGCACGAGAGGGGGGGATCCGCGCGATCCTCGCGAGGAGTAGAGAGCACTCGCGACGTCCTCGAGGTCTAAGCAACGACTGGCTGCTACCAAGATGGCCTGTTGCCGGCCCGGTCCCCGCGTTCGCCACAATAGAAACTGGTGGGAGATCAAAACGCTGACTGGCGGACTAATGCACGCTCTGTGTACATACGTACGTACACACAGCTCGTTCGGTACAATCTCTCTCTCTCTCTCTCTCTCTCGAGGAGGAAGGAAGGAGGCACAGAGGGAATGGAATCGTGCACGTGTAGGCCGTTCGCGGAAAATCCAGCTGGAGAGGAGGGCTTGGTCGTCGGTGAACGAACCAAAGCCGGCTGCCAAAAGTGTAAGTGGACACGGGATTGCGTAACGGGGTAACGGTGTGAGTTGAATGAATAAAAGCGTCTAGGCGTTAACGAGGAGCTAATGAAATCCGTGGAATACCTGGGGGATCAGGTGTGTGTGTGTGTGGGTATTCGGGTTAGAGTTGTTGTGGGCCAAGTTTCGAATTCGATGCACATTCGCGAAGAAAGAATTTATTCGTCATCGTGTATTACTTTTTTAGAAGAAGATATTTTTGCTTCTCCAAGAGGAGGGAATTGGTAAATTGGTTTTTTCAAGTCGGTTGATGGAAGAAGGAACTTTTATATGTATTTTAGATATCGAATATGATTTTCTTGTAATATTGTTTTTTCCTTCGGAATTCGAAGGTGTTTTTTTCAAATTGACGTTTCTTTTAGTCGCCTCGAGTTTATTTTGACAGAATGATGGACGAAACAGGTATCGAGGTGTTTTGAATAAATTACATGTATAAATTTGATGTAAATGAGAAGTATATTGCATATGGAATACGCACCTTTGTACGTGTACAGTTTTACAATTTAAAAAAAAATAAATAAAAAAAATCGCTTTGCAAGTATAATGGATGAAAAATACAACAAACTGTCACCAGATTGCCATTCGTGTAGAAAAACAAAATCCTAAACTTTCGCTTTCCATTCGACACCGAATGGAATTGTTCTGGACAATTTACATCTCGTTTTCATATTCACCCAAACCATAATACTGAAACAATTGCACCGTTCAAAAATGAAAATGAATTTAAACGTTAATTTTCAAGTCGAAAACGAAAAGTATCGTGTTGATTCCATTTATTCAAATCAAAGATTTCAAAAACGATTAAAAAAAATCCCCATTTTAATTTTACTTCTATCCTGATCAAATATATATACACATACACCTATCTTCTTATCCTTAATAAAAATAAAAGAAAAGAAGTACACAAAAATTAGAGGAAACATATCTACTTTCCCGCCAGAATA
Source organism: Apis mellifera (assembly GCF_003254395.2). Lineage (NCBI taxonomy): Eukaryota > Metazoa > Arthropoda > Insecta > Hymenoptera > Apidae > Apis > Apis mellifera. The sequence continues at coordinate 4,317,187 of NC_037643.1, forward strand.
AGACCAACCCACCATCGTTGCGAAAACAAAACTACCTACTTTCCCTCCAAAAATGCAAAGAAAAAAAAAAATAAAAGAAAACGAAGATCCGGATAGCTGGAGCCAAACTCAATCCTCAAGCCAGTCCAAGGATGGCCGCAGGCCGAGAGTACTTACACGGTTCAGCAAACGAGGCGGTAATTCTAAATTCTACCCTATCTCCCCCTGATCGATGTTCAGGTTCCTGAATCTGTGCAACCTTCCACTGCGTTTGCAACACGGTTCCCCGTATGTAAACACACACTTCTTTCCACGTAGACAAGCCGTGTACCACGCGTTGTACACGCGTAATAAGGGGACACAGATACTCGACGCTCGAGCACACAGTGTGGCAGCGTTTAATTTACTTAACACGGATATATGCAATGCGGCCCGTGGTATCGTCCACGCTCCAGTAATTACGCATGCAATTTCACTGCAAGGCCCTTAGGGCACGTCGAGGTCGAGCGATCTCACGGCGCCAACTCCCCAACAATTTCGCTTTTCGAATCGAGACCGGCCAGCGCACCGATCGACTGTAAACCATGCTTCTGATACTCGTGTAGATTATAAATGTATGCGTGCACTGGTTACAATTTATGGTCTTTAAAAAATTGATTCGATCTGCGACCCAGTTTTTCAAATTCTTTTTTTTTCTTTTTTTAATCGGCAGATTGCGGAGGATCGTTTCTTCGAAAATTCGTTCTTCCCAGAATGCTGGGCTGATGATTGTGTTCCTTTTTCTTTCCTTTCCTTTTTTTTCCTTTTTGTAACGAGGTATACGTTTAATCGTTTCTGATTTATGCGACTTCTTTCGACAACCGTTCGCTCGCTGATATCGTAATTTATTCCTCTGTTTTCGCGATGAATGGGATCGCGATCGTTATCGATTTGTAATATTATTTCTATGATATTCGAAACGGATAGCAATTTCGATAGAGGTGTATATCGGGGAGATTTTGAAACGAGATTTGAATTTCTGTCTCGTGAGTGATTTGTTCAAGAATTTTACGGTCCGTTGAAGAAGGATGTTTCTTGTGTGTCCGTTTGAGTAAGAGAGGGTGAATGTATTCGAGCCAACGATTTTCTCGAGCTATTTTCCGTTGCGTAAGTTGCAGTAATCTGTTCTACACGCGCCAATTTAATCTTGCGTGGCCGATGACAGATATATACGCACAGCAAGAACTTGCGTTACTTGATAACGATTACTTCTGGAATGGTGAAATTAATATACGAAAGAGCGTTTGCCTCTTTGAGAGGGAATAATGAAGGATAATAATATTATTTCGTGAAGCTTGATTAATTTTACTTTACCAGTCGTTTCGCATAATTTTTAATCGTGTTCTTATTCACGAAAAATAATATCTGCTACGAAGACATTTTTTCTTTTAAATACTCTATTGATAATAACGATAAAGAATGTAATAAACTTACTTGCGATAATTTATTAAATCCGTTTTAAAAGAGGATCTATATTAAGAGGATCGATTTTCAAGTAAATAAGTGAAATTTCCAAGAATACGATACTTTTTCTTTGCAATCAAGTTTAAAACTATTAGGGGATGAAACTTCTGTTTGTAACTTTGTTAAAAATTGATTTGCTGCAAAACATTTCCTTATTACAAACAGACCGGGAAAACAATTCCATGCAAGATTAATAAACTGAAGAACTTCCTCTAAGTTATTGGCTTAGCCTCGTCTCGTTCGAGATCAGGGAGGAAGTGTTTCCTTGAAAAATTGTTCTGTAATTGGAAGATTGAAAAGTCGAGTAACATCAATCCTTATTGATTGAAGAATTTAAAACTTTCGAGATATTGAATGCCTCTGAAAGATAATTCGAATCCTATCTTGGAGATATAATATCGAATAATTACATGGAACGGAGGAAGATAAGAATTATTATTTTCCTCGCCTTAATAAAGAAGAAGAAATTACGATACCAAGATCAATTTGTACAAATTTCCTTTCCACCATAATACAATTCGACTTAATCGCGTGTAAGTGTTTAAAAGCTCGATAATTAACCCAGGAAAAACAGGGCAAATGTTCAACACTTCGTAAAGAAACGAAATTCCTCTACGAACGTTAGATCATAGATGATCCGCAAATGAAGTGATTCAAAGAGAGTTCATTAGCATCACCGTTTAACAGGATTACTCTCGACACTGTTATAAATGACTTTGAAGAAAGATTTATCGTGAAAAGAAATAAATCTATCTCGTACAATGAAGAAAATTTGATTTAATTTTATATTTCCTTCTTTTTTTTTTAAAAAAATAAAATTAATATTGCAACCAATTATTTGCCACATTTAACGAGTTGTTAACGGATAACTGACAATTATTACAGGAATATTATATCGTTAGTTATATGATAATCAATCGTAACGAATAACAATAGCGAATACTGTGCAATGTTTACTATTATTTCCTCATTTTATGGTTGATAATTACATTCGTGTTATTCATATATACGCACTTCATCACAGGTAAATCTTAGAAAAGGAAATTATTAACGGCGAGAGAATAGTTATGCTATATTATACAATCGTGTGTGCAGCAATATTTTTTAATATTGTTTCATTCTAAACTGATCAAAATAATGTATGGATTATTTCTTATTCGAGAATATGGAGATTTCATTGATATCCTTTTGATATCAGATTATTATTATCATATTGCATAAATGATATTTACGTAATATTTTTCTAAATCTCGTTGATAAATATTAATATATACAAATAAATTTCATTTCAATTCATGAAAATTTCATGAACTCACAACAGTTTTTATTTCTTCAAGTTTCTGTTCTTATTAGATTATCACGTAAGCATTTAAATTTAATGAAAATTTGTTTCTTAAGAACATAGTAGATTATCTTTTGAATTCAAAAAAGAAATTTAAATTTTCCTGCTAGCAATGCTTCGTCATATTTCACGATTGAAGAAATCGTATTTCGTCATAATATTGTTATCGATAATATACTCCAATTCCATTGTTATAAAAGCTTTCTCCTAAATTAAATCAATCAATAATCTTAAATAGTTAAAAGCTTTCTTCTAAATTAATTAATCAACAATACAGAAAATTCGAAATGATTTCAACAGATACTTACACAGGATATTTTCACGATTGATAAAAATTGAAGAAGGGGAAATTTTAAATGCAAATGTTTCCATTTAAAAACTGTATCCCAGAGAAATAAATAGGCACGCTATTCAATGTCAAGAATTTATCAAGAAGAAGAAGAAGAAGAAACAAAGAGGAAAAACTAAAGAACGACTCGAATCTAATTACAGTTCCTAAACTCTTCCACCATTGCAACCAACGACCTCAAACGACACCTCCATAAATCACACGGTCTATCTCTTTATTCACCTGGCTAGAAGTCACATTAATTTTCCCGCGAACCCGAGAAACACAATTACTGCAACTACTTTAAAACATTTTCAAATTAGTAACTACCCCAAATTCCTTCGTTCGAATGATTCTCTTGAATTTTTCTTTCTTTCCTTCTTTTTCCATTTTCAATTATCCACGTGAAATTTTCCCTTTTGCAGAGGACTAATACCATGGTCCATTCACTATGGATGACCGGATACTCGCGAATAAAGCAAATCGTTAATCTTCGGTTGTTAGCTAAGATGGCGCGATACGTATCTCAGAGTTTCTGTTCCAGACGGGCGATTCGTTTAGAATACAGCTTCCATACCGACTTCCCGCAATGTTCTGTTACGCAGAATTCCAATGCGCAATAAAATTTAACCGATAGAGAAATTGTAACATCAATGTTAAAAGAATAAAATAATTACGCTGATGATTAGACGCAGGAAAAACTGCATTAAGATTGGCTGTAATTAGAAATTTAAATAGAAGACTGACGCTAGTTATTGAACTTTGAAATTCTCGTAATCATCAATCGTTTGTCGATACAATTAACCGACGATAAATTACACGAACGAATAACTATTTAATGGAGTAGAATTCTGCTCTGAGAATCATTATGATATCGAATATTTAGAGATAATTGATAGATAGGTAATCAAGTTTCTTATTATTGTGTATTATTTTGAAGACGTTTAATTGATATATCTGACGATTAATTAATTAAATATTATCACAGTTTCGTTAAATACTTTTTAATTCTTTTAATTCGTCGTTTTTTCTCCCCCTCAACTCTTCCCAGGAAGCTTCCACGTTTTGATCTTATTTTGGACCGAGTCCAAGAGTCGACTGCGCCTTTTCCCTTCATTGTTTTTGATAATTTACCGCTTCAACGTCGACGCCCCACCGTTCTTTTGTTCAGAAAAGGCGATTACACTTTAGAGCTCGTGTCAAACTTCTTTTGTAACCCTTCGAAAAGGGGGAAAAAAAAAGTTCCCACGTAACGTGCAACGAGCGGTAACGTAAATTACAAAGCTCAAGGATTGTTCTTAATATTCTATTACAATGATAATGTACGATACGATAAAAAGATTGTTATAATGGAATGTAGATAAAATTCTTCAATTTCTAGTTTATTAAGGAATCGCATCAAAAATAAAAAACCCTAGAATAAAATTTGTAATTTCATTTTTATTAACAATTGTTTTTCAACAAACTGATAATAATAAAATACTTGACGATTCTTTGTGTGTTTCGAAAATCATAATTTGTGACGAAATTTTTTTCAATTGGAAAATTAACAATTGTAAAAATAAACTTTTCTTCTTAATTTCCAATAATAATAAAAAAAAACAAAATAATTGCCCATTTAAATTATATTTCATTTTATTAACTATACATTTTAATTCTCGAAACTTAGCGAGAAATAAAATCTCTTATTCTAAAAATATTTAAATAAATCACGAGAGTCATTTCGTTCGTATTTCTCCAAGGATATCATTTATCGAAAACAACAGAATTTCTTCGAATCCACGAAAACAAAATCAATTCTGGATCGTATTCAACGAATCACTCAGAAGAAATATTCTATCCTTTCGTTTCAAAGGTCTATTTTTTTTCTTTTAAATTGACGAAGATACACAAAGATGTCTCGATTTTTCAAGAATCGTTGCTTTTGTCAAGATATAAAAAGTTTATGGTACGATCGAGTCGAAATATATTTCTTTCTTGAATTTACGTTCATTCCAACTATATGTCCAATATAAAAATATCGATCTTTGTAAGAGAAAAACGAACGAGAGAATGTAAGAGTTCATTATAATTTTTACAACTTGGACAAAAAAATCAATGATCTAATCTCTTAAATAAATCGTTCAAAGAAGAAGATCATACGAGTAACTTTCCTAATTAACTTTTAAAAGTCACGCTATTATCAATATTATCGAAACCTGTTTTTCGACGGAACATCAAACGAGTGGCGTCGAATCGAAAATTAATCGACGCCGTTACGCACTAGCGGTAACTAATACAGCGACAATTAATCACTTGATAGCTGTAATCTCTGATATCGATATATTCGTGCCCTGACCCGTTCAATAAATTACTCTCCATACATCTTTACACTCTACACATTAGGACGTAATCAAATTTTAATCAATTCATTGTATTTCCTTTTCCTAAAAGGGATGTTAATAAAATAGACTAATAAGAATCATAAAAATCTATTCAATAATATTCTTCAATAAAAGTTGAAGAAACGTAAAAAAACTCTAATATTTTCTCTTCTCTAGATTTTACTCTTCATTTCTTTTTTCATAAATCACGAGAAATGTTTAAGAGATTTACTAAACTTCTGATAAGAAATAAAAGATAGATAAGAGATGTATCTATGATTTGAAATAAGCTTTAGAAAGAATACTGATTATAAAATATTTTATATAATGCAAAGTTAAAAGATAAAGTAAATCATTTGCAAAACTAATAACATTTTATTAATCAACAAGAATATTAATTTCAAGAATATTCTAATATGTATTTGTTTTAAATATATAATTATATCTTATCATATCTTGTTATTTGAGAACGAGAAAAATCTGAAGAGGAGAAATTCCGAATTTATATGGAATCTGAACGTATCAGAATAAAAATGTACACAAGCAAAATCACAATTAACAGTTTGGCTCTCAAGCTCATTCTCTGCGATCTTTCCCAGAATTCTTTTCACAAGTTTACAGTTACTGTTTTTACAATACAATATAATATTTCCACACGTCTGGGTCAAGGATGTTCTAAAGGTAATTCTCTACTTACGTCGTATCAATGGATTGTTTGGTATTTACAAAGCGAGGCAACGTTAGTTTCTGCCTGCTAATTTCTAAGAAATTTCCTTACGTGGATTTAGAACGAATATAAACAATCATGTATCTGGGATCTCTGCTTGGTGAGAATATGTCTTATATATGGAATATATATAGGATATTGAATGTTAAAATTAAAAAAAAAAAGAAAAAAAAAACAAGATATATCTCGATAATTTACAATGTGATATATGATAATGTTTTAAGATCCGTTAGATTTAATAGCATCATCATTATCCTTCTTTCTTGAAGCATAATTAGAGATATTTTATAAAAAAAAACATTAATTAATTTCTAACATTATCATTCAAAATTGATTTCAATTAACAAGTTGATAATTTATCAAAGTTAAGAAAAATTCAATCGACAAATATTAAGTAGATATTTTTAAAGAATTGATGAAGAAAATAGAAACAAAAAGATAAGAGAGATAGAAGAAAATTATATAACTTATACAATAATAGAATTTCTCAAATTACATATAAATTAAATAACGTATCAAATTAACCGAATAAAAATTCCACTTTCTAAATCAAATTATTTAAATTATAATTTCAATTACAAGAAAGTTTTACATTCTGAACATAATAAATTGAATTAAACCGTTAAAAAATCAGAAAATAAAGAAGCCTCCAACCTTTTTAAGCTGACCAAACGAAAATTGCACGCGAATTATTACTCTCCAAAAATATCTTTCCGTATCAGAATCGTAATATAGCCGATATCTGGATGGAAATAGGTGCCAGTTATTCTTAGCTGTCCGCATGGCGATTTCTCATGCGTCACGTTCGCCCTTCCTTCCGGTTTTCAACGTATTCACGGGCAAACACGTGGAAGGTGTCAAAAGGAGGCGTTGAGCGGGACACGTGTTCCGGATGCAACGCCATTAACGCGGTTATCCATTGCTTGCTCCGAGCACCTCTATTCACCCAAAATTTCTTTGTCCCCAAAAGAAATTCGACGTTTGAATCTGTGACGCGATTAGAAAGGGCGTTTCTAAGAGGAGGAGAGGGAACGAGAAGTTGTGGAGGAGCTACTTGTTGAATGTAAATTCGAGACGTGTCGACGGGGATGACGGAAGCAAACTGTTGAATTTACGTTCGCATTGTGAATCGTCGACGGTAAATTGATTTTATTTCTCTTTTCGCAAACGTAGTTTTCGGAAGGAAAGATTTTTGTGGAGGAAGAATCGAGGGAGATATCTTCTTCAAGTATTTAGATTGTAAGGGAAGTGAAGTTTATTTTTCACGAAATATTTATTGCCACGTTCGATCATTATATTTCACTGATCAATTAAACCTATAAATCTTTCCTTACATAAAACTTTCCAAACTAAATTTTTGTATACATTATAAGATTATATACATTCTACTTCGAAATTTACACTTCTTAAATAATTTCCTCTACAAAATCTTTTGATTAAATCATTATTGCAGGGACAATGCATTTTCATTTGATCCAAATTCCATCACAGAAGATAACTCGATTATCGTTTACCCGTTTCTTTAAGAAGTTGTGCTGAAATTCAATCGTAAAACGGTGGTGCATTTCTTTTTCTCGTGAACAGGGCTCATCGTGGCTTAATCTTGCGAGCCTCCTCTTAATCGTGGACTCTTCATGGTCACGTTTTTCCACGGTTGGAACACCGAAATCGTTTTAGCACCGGTCAAAACAATTTAACCGTCCCGTTAACGTGTTTGATTTACGCGTTAAGGCCCTGCTTCCTTTCACCTGACGATTCTTTCTTGCTTGAATATCGCACAAAGGATATCGATAATGTTGGATTTCGGCTGGTGGAATTGAATTGATTCACGAATCAAGTCTCTTGCGTTTTTGTTTCGATATATTTTATGATGTGGAGAAGAAGAGAAAAGAAAATACGAAAAGATTCGCTTAATAAAAGAGGATAATTGTTACATTTGAAACTGAATTAAATAATTTTAAATAATAAATTGTTTAAAAAAGTAAAAGTAACAGTATTTGATCTACAAATAGAATAAATTAAATTCATTCTATTTTGAATTGATACTTGATCGAATCGTGGGTTTTCCATCCAGGATCAGGATTATTTGCGGCAATAATCTAAACGATTGAGATCATTTCAAAAATTTTCATTTGCCTGTCTGTATTTGCATGAAATTATAAATATTTAAATCGAAACAGTGTTTATAAATAATCAAGATTATCGTATTTTAATTCGTATTTTCTTATAACTCCTTTCGACTCGCGATATTTAAATGAAGCTGGAATATCAAGAGAGCGAAAAATTATCATTGGAAAATTGTTGAGAATAAATAAAACTAAAAATCTTTTATCTCAACTGTGAAAATGTTTATAGTTTCGTTTCCTACAAGCGAGCAATTGGCTCGTGGGCGTATTATCCGTTCTCTTTCAAAAACTAAATGGCGCTTCGGCATCTAGTAAACACGTCGGCCGGCAACGCAGTTTCCGTAAAAACTTTTGAATTATACCGAATCCACGAGCTATTCGTAGCTGTGCTTCGAGAAAAGGAAAGGAAAAAAAAAAAAAGTTTATCAAACTACTCGTAAAAAAGTTACGAGTTGCAGATGCGCGCGATCCGGTGCATCTCCGATTTCCGATCATCCTACGAGGAAAATGGCCGAGGAGAGAAAACAGAAGGTGAGTGGTTTTTTTCAAACTTCGGGAGAACAAAGCAATTCCCGTGATCGCGAAATTCAGAACGATTTTAAAAGAAAATCGTATCGTGTTGTTTGTTTGCCGAGTGGGAGGAAAAATAGAGATCGCGGATTGAGAAGATCTGGCGAAATTTCATACGATTTCCGTGGATGAAAATTTTGGAGAACAGAGAAGAGAAATCGTAAAAGAAGAAAAATTGATAAAGTGATTAATAAGTATGGAAATTTTAGAATACAAGAATATGTAATAAGTTCCAAAATAAATAATTTTCAATAATTAAAAAATACGTCATCGTTAAAAATGTAAGATATTAATTTCGAAATTATTGGATATTTATATTTAAAATCAGGTATCCAATTTGTTAAAAATTATCGTAGGAAATTATACTTTTAAATGATAAGCTACATGCAACCTCTGTAAAAAAAATCACATGCTATTAAAATTACACACGAATACGAAGTTATCGGTAATCTTTTCGTGTTAAAAATGTATTATAAACTTATTATTTAAACATTCAATACCAATAATTTCTCTAATAAATTAATTATATTCTTACAAGTATACTCATATATTCCAATTAATTGAACGAAAAATTATATTCGATGTAGACGATTAAATAAAATTCCTATTATATACGTATGAATAATGTATACAATTTCTTTCCTCTCTTATTGTAATCGAGAAAAGTACACGATACTGCCATCTAGCGAGCCTTCGTCCGAATTAAAAACAACTTGATACGCTACAGCCTTCAGAATCATCCCTTAAACTTTCTATCTGCTTCTCCAAACACCCTGTACACGCATACCAACGCCGCGAAAACCAGTTTAACGTCGTGAAAGCGCTAGCCAAAGGTCGCAACGAATGAAAAGCGGCCGGACAGGAGGCCCCCCAGGAAATATATTTTCGCGTTTCGTCGACATGGAGCGTCCGGTGGCGTTTTTAGCAGCGTCTCGTACACCAGACTGGCATGCATGAATATTTTCCCGAGGAGAGAGGCAGCCTGGTCCCGAGCGGATCGCCTCGAGAATGAATTTCACGTGTGTGCACTACGAGCTGACTACCTTTCTGCCAGCTTCGCTTCTTTCGTACTACAACAACAAGTCTACCTGTTTCCCGCCCTCTCGAGTGAGAAGAATATGAAAGGAAGATGGTTTCGTTCGGGATTTAGTTGCGAGAATTTTTATATCTATATCTGTTTGCATTCGTTGTAATGCATACGTTTGAAAAGATTGGAATAAAATGTATAGGAATATATAGCCAACATGTTGATTAAATTTTTAATTCTGTTTTTTTAAAATGGAAGAGCAAGAAAGGAAATAGATGGAAGAAATTTAACTAAAAGATACGTTGAAAGTAAGTTGGAGAAACAGAAATACATATTTGAACTAATGAAGTTAGCTTGAAAACGATAAACGTTATCTCGAAATAATAAGGGTAGGAATCGTGGCCCGATAAGATTCACTCGAAATTTCACTCGATACGAGGCACGAGGTAGTGAAATTCATGCCTTCCTGCTGCGTGCACCGTTGAGTCACGCCTCTTCTCGCAACAACGTGTTCTTTTCTCGATAAGTCTAAAAACCGGGAGCGTGGATGATTTATAATCTGGCACGTTTCAATTGTTACAACGATACGTGCCGCGGTTCCCTTATCTTCCCTGTAGGAAAGTGACCGATAAAAATCGGCCTGATTTACGACCAACGATGCATTCTAATCGCTGCAACCGCCGCGATCGTACGCTTAATTTCATTGTGTGCGCGCGAAAAAAGAAAAAAAAAAAAGAAGGAAGAAAGAAAAGAAAAGGGGGAACAGAAATGTGAAGGATTGGATGAAGAAGAAAATGATTACATCGTGATTACCGCGGGAACGAAGAGTTATGCTGCAAAAGAGTCGTGTCAAATTACAAAATAACTTTATATTCGTGTGTGGTATCGTTTTTTTTTTTTACCTTTTATCGCGTGATAAGATATCAAAGATATCAATTTTTTCAAAGTTTAACATCCGTTTCTTTTGATCCTTTATGTATATGTGATCCTACGATCTTATAGTCAAATGAGAAATGAAGGGAAGTCGTTGTGAGAGAGTGGAATTTCAGGAGCTTTTTCTTTTTTCCTTTTCTCTCGTCAAGAAAGTTTGTAACGAGATAGGCAAAAATTGAAATATATATATAAAGTGTTAATATATAAACAATTTAAGTTTGATATAGATAAAATGAAGATAAAATTTCCTTCTTTCAATTGGATATTAAAACTGTTAAAAATATTCTTGTACAAGCACTTCTCTTTAAATTTTCACTAAAAAAATAAAATAACTACGTTCGTGATATTTCAACGAAGTTTGCGCAAAATTAATGTAACGATTTTTCCCCGAAAGGTTAGTTCAGGAAACAAAAAAAATATTTTTCTCAAACAAGGAAAAAAAAACAAAAAAACAGAGTATAACTACTAAAAAAATTCCTCAACTTCCGGTAACTAGGTCGCGATTAACGTTGTTCAAGAGATTTCTATTCATCCTACAAACGTTACCATTAAAAAAACTTTTGGTTTTTCTCATTTTTTCCAAACAATTTAGAAATAAGTCGTTCGAAAATATGGATAAAAAATAATCATTCAAGTTTTATTCACAACTGTGATTGAAAAAAATATTTCTTCTTCCAGAAACATGGATTTCATCATCTCGATTAACAAAAGAAATTTTCTGTCGAAAAAAAAGAATCGTTCTATGCATAATCCATGATAATCGTACTATGCTCTACGTAACAGGAACAAATTTTTTTCATTAGAAAAAGAGAATTTTGAGAATTTTTCCAGATGAATTTGAATACTTTCGTAAACGAACGGCACAAACGATAACGATGGCAATCGTCGAATGTTATTCCGCGAGGATTGGGATCAAATGGGATACTGAAATGCGTTCGAAAATTGAGAAACAACGGGGGACAACTCGTCAATGGATTGGACGAAAGTTACACCATAACGTAAAAAACGAGTGCAACGCTTCTGTCGATTAGCTTCATGATATTGTCAACGACTTCGATGTTTGTTTCGTGCGATGCTGGGTATATACTATTGTTGACTGGCCGGTTTCATATTCCACGAGGTTGATTGCGAATGGTATTGCTTACTGCTATGTGTGATTTCGTGGAATGGATTCGTTACGCGACTGGAGCTGTTTGTTTTCGAAAATTTGCAAAGAATAGCTTTCCCTTGAATTGGAGAAATTCAAATATTATTTCGATCTCTCTTTTTTCATTTTCTTTTTTTTTTTTTTTTTGGAAAAATAATTTCTTGATGGCTTACAATTAAATATCACGAAGAGCTTCGTCGATTAAAATTTCTGGGTGGAAATTAACACGATACTTTCAATGGATTAATTTATAATCATGATTACTGATTACTCCAATACGTATAAATTCAAGTCTGGATCAATCATAATTAATAAAAATGTTGAATAAATACACATTTAAAACCTGCAATAATAAAATAAAACTGATAATATTTTCAGATAATTTTCTCCAATCAATGCATCATTGTATTATCTTCGAAAAAAGTATCAAGGGATCTAATTGAAGAAAAGATTAATTTACAAGTTACGACTTTTTCCTTGGCCTCAACATATAAATCGTCGCCATTAAAAACAAATTTATAGACGATTCGGATTTGTCGATCTTTCTGTCCGTGAATTTATGCATTCGTGATCGACAGATATAAAACGAACGGTAGCCGTGGCGAACGATTGATCGATGATGGTTGCTAGATCGAGGATTATTGGAGGTCACGATCGCTTCTCGTTTATATCGAACCGAAGAAATAATTCCTCCGCTTTTTTTTTCCCCCTCGATTCGATCGGAAGTTAACGTAACCGGAAACACGCGTGCGTCCGCCTCGATCTCGTCGACCTTTGACCGGCTAAGTACACCTATTTCGACGAGTATTTTCTCTTAACGATCGCAGTTACGTGACCGTAAAGAAATCCCCGCGGTGAATCCGATAATAGCTCCATTTTATCGGGGGAAATTGCACGACTTTGGATATTTCTTATGCAAATTTTCTGCCTCATTAGAGGGACGTATTAGTCACGGTTTAGTACTGCTACATGATTTAGAAATGACGATTTATTTAAGATTGTCGGAAGATGCTCGTAGAAATTAATGATTAAGTCGATCAATAAGCTTTTCTCTTTTTTCTTTTTATAAATGAAAATGTTATTTTGATATTGGATGTTAGAAGAGAAATTGAACTAGAATTCTATAAACAAAATGAATAAAATAAAAAGTGTATCTACTTTGATTATTATTATTGATTTTTTTAAATGTTTTATAAAATTTATAAAATTTTATATTCTTAATTAGATAAATGAAAGTAAGATTGATTTCAAAGAAACTGCGAATGGATTTATCATTCGAATAATAATTTGTTAAAATTTGTTAGAAAGAAAAAACTCATAGGAATAACAGGATAAATAAATTTGAATTCGAGTTCAAAATCAACAATAAAAATGCAAAATGCCTTCGATTGAGATTTCTTGATTACAGAGAAAGTTTAAAATACGACCTATCAATTTATTTAATTATAAATAGATAGCATACTTTTAACACATGTAAAGACGAATCTTAAATGAACTTATATGAAATCTTGTTACAAATTCATAACAAGTATAGTAAGAAATTATCAGAATTAGTAAAACCAAGTTTCACTAATAGAAAGTAAACATAAGTGAAACGTTTGACTTATCAATCCATTAGCTTTATTAATTCAATAAATTATCATATTCACGGAGAGGGCATTAGTGTCCAAACACTCGTGAAAAATGATAAATTTATTAAAAATCCATCGGATTAATCCAATGGAATTTAACATTTCGCTTAATCTCGAATTAAAGCCAATACAGTGACAAACTCTATCCAGAAAGAAAGTAATTCAACACGGTATTAATTCAATCTCAAGAGAATATTAATATGGCGGACGGTATAATTTCACAGAAAGCAGAAATCACGCACTCGTTTTCGTTCAAGTTCCTTTAAATTAACAACTCATATTATCATTTTATCATAAATATCATTTTTCCACCAGACTTCAGCCAAACGAAGAGGCTTAACTCGATATCTCAAATACATCTTCCATCCTCGTTCTGATTGATTGACACTAGACCAATGTAACCGTGGAGCAATCTATCAGTCTTGCAAAAGTACTTACTACTTTTTTCCCTCTCTCTCTCTCCTTACAAATTAATCGATGGAACTGAGTCTCTTCCGGATTTTCAGCGAGACCTTTTAATCGAGAGCAAGGAACTCCCTTCGCCTCTATAAATCTACCACTAATGACGGCCGAACTAATTATTTCTAGTCTCAATTCTCGACACGGATTACGTGCAATGCCGTTGTCTTCCTCTCTTCTCAAAATCTTCTCTCTCGATCCCTCGACAAAGCACGCTATTCCGCGATCGATCATCCGACTCTTCTACATCTTCCTCTCGTTTGAAACGCGCGTTAAAGGGCGAGCTTTAACAACCGGTTACAAGCTCGATCGAAATCAGAGGATCTCGTCCATTTCGTGAATTTGAGACATTTGTATCGAAGGTGACGTCGATTTTCATATATAACCAATCGACTTCTTTTCTTTGTATGGCAAAGAAATTTTTGATCGTTATTTAAAATCGTTGAGGTTTCATTTTCAATTGGAATATTTTATCGAAAATTATATAATTGTAATAATTTAAAGATAAAATAATTAGATAGAATTATATTTCAATTACATTCGAATAATAAAATATTAATTCTACTAAAAGACTGTCTTTTTTATAATTACAAAGAAAAATGATTACAAGATCAATATCAATAAAAAGATTTCATCCCCATCGATACAAATTCCCACGAGAAAGTAAAAAATAAATTCTCTAAATTCAACCTCGCCTCATTTGTCAAAAAACAATAGCAAGAGCTACAAAGCATCACCTTCGATAAATAATAAATTCCAATTTTCTTGACTATATATATATATTCCTCCCAAAAGAAAATTAATCCACGATTCAAGAATGCAAAGCCGAAACGACCGACAAAGAAATGCATCACAGCGATTCCTCGAAAGGAATCAGCCACAAATCTAAAGTTGTATACCTGCACACACGACAGAAATCCCTTCCGCAGTGCAAGAAACGTAGAGGAGTTGGTCGCGTAGCCCTGATTCCGATCATGGCACGATCACGATTACGATTCACGATCCTTGTATAAATATAAACGCACGAAGAGAACTGTAGATCGTGGATCACGGAAAATCGGTGGCCGGTGGATCAGGCACATCCGACGAACCCTGTACGAAGACTGAACATTGACGGACAGGGGCATCGTGAACGCGTATCTCGCGTCCCTTTCCTTCGTCTCTCGTCTCTCGCTCTCTCCCTCTCCTTTTCGCCTCAACCGACTCGTATCTCGTCGTCCTTTACGAGAGCACAGTCTTGCGAGAGTCGAGCACTCTATTCTCGTCTCTTTCTGGAGTACGGTGCGTCTTGCGGTGTCCCGTGGACCGACTCTTGATTGCCGCAAAGTATTCAGGTGACTGTCCCACTTACGGGGACTGCTTCTCCATGGGCAGAAGCGAGACAGAAGTGGACGAGAACCGAGGGCAATGGCGACAGGTATAAGGAAGAGGAGACGCGGTCGCGAAACCGTGCCGCGGTTTTGTGCCCGTTGAAACGAGTTTAATTTCGATCAGATTCGATGTGTTTTAGACGAGAGGACGCGGCGAGGTTGTGAACTGAAGAATTAGGGGGCGGCGGCATCGATTGATGTCGAGAAAAGCGACAAAAAGTTATTCACGAGTTTTTCAATGTTTTATTGGTTGTTAAATTCTGTTAATTATTACTTTTATTAATTGTGTAAAGGGTTGGGAAAATTGTGTATCTAAATTAGTTGTTATTTGCTTGCAATAAATAATTTTTCTTCGCGTTTCTTTCAACAAGAATTTCTTAAACAACAAGATCATTCCATTGACTATCAATATGCTTTATGAAATTATGTGTATATATATTTAATTTTCTATGATATTTTTGAATACATAATATTAACAATTGCAAAAGAGAAAATGGTAAGATAAATCTTTCCTTTTGCAAACTATGTTTGTATAAAATAAAGAAATATCTAGATACCTTTGAGTATATGAATTAATGATTTGTGCTTCCTCCCTTTGATCATGTACATATACTGTTTCATTGTATCCTTTATTTTTGGACGATTTTTGCCAAATATTTAAATAAATTAATCAACGCCGTGATTTATAATGTACATACAGGTATTTACAAGCAAATTCCAAACATTCTCAATTTGATTCATATTAGAAGAGATGCCTCCACAGATATTTGAAAGCATTACTATAAATAATGTGTCATGAGTGATTTCAGCCATGTAAGTTCTACACGTATTTCCTTTGTTTCTAAATACATTCGAGTAACATAAACCGTAGGTTTGTGTTTCCGTCTCGGAAACAAACAATGGAACGAAGGAAATACGAAAACAAAGGATGAAGTAATTAAACGGGGAAGTACAATGCATCCCTTAATGGCGTTAAGTTGTCAACTCAATTTGACCAAAGAATAGCTACTATTGTACAGTTACTATACAAAATAAATTTATTCCTGTAATGAAAATTTTACTGGCCATGTTATGCACTTTAATAACCATTGCTCTTGACACATTTACAAGCGAATCTTTTATTGCGTTTATTTAAAAAAAAAAAAAAAAAAAAAAAGGAATGAATACTTGTTAAAAATCAATATGATTTTCGAAACATCTCAAATATGACTTCAGACGAATATGTAGCAATAATTTAAATGAGAAAAAAAAAAGGAATCACGATTCGAAAAAATCTTGATTTAATTTCACGTAAAAGTCAAAGGTTGCGGAGTAAGGAAATAGAATACTAAAATGTAAGGACGAATTTCAAATTAGTTCGAACTTTCGTGTACGTTCCTCTTATACTCGACAAAGTTTCGAGGCGTGACAGGAAACTGTCGATCAACTATTTCGATTTTCTCGGCGCTTCGAAAATCTACGCCACCTTGTCGGAGTTACGGTTGCAACTATGCTCCAAGTTCTTCGCCTACTGGATTGCGTTTAACCGCAAGGAATACGTAATACAGAAATACTGGGAACATCGATCATTCGAAATAACTGGGGAATAAATTCGTTTGGATAGACCGGCAATATATCGTTTTAATCGCAAGAAGGAAGCAATGAAGAAGGAAGGGATGATTGTTCTCGAATTAAGAAAAAAATAAAATATGAATTTCATTCTTACAAATACTTCGAATCGTATATATGACTTTATAGATTCTACAGCATCCATAAGTTTCTTAAGTCTCAATAAAATAATACGAATTGTCAAAAATATAGAAAATTTCATAAATCATATTTTCTAATTTTTACAGGAAAATAGTTTTGAAATTACTTTTATTTAAATTAATCATTTGCTGCACATCGACTTATTTTTCTTAATATTATCCCGTCTTGTTAGAATTTTCAATTCTCTGAAATAGAAAAGAAAAAAGAAGAAGAAGAAGAAGAAGAAGAAGAAATAGGAAATATCAGATGCAAAATTTCAAAGAATCGCACTTTCCAAAGACATTCCAGGAGGCGAAGCTCGCGTTTAGTTGAGATAACGATGCTTTCGACCAAGCATCGTAACGTTCAGTGACAATTGTGGGTGGCTGAATTGTTCACGTGAGCACGTGCTGCCAAGATGCACGTTCGGAACAACTTAAAAGGCCGATAAACCGTGCATGTTTCAGATAAGAGTAAATCTACTGACTCGTGGTTACGTGCTTTTTTGCCAACGATTCCAAGTCGTCGGGCAAGCCAACGTGTTCCTAGGAAATTTTTATCCTCCCATCGCTATGCTTTCCACTAAACCAAAGCAACGAGACCATCGAGAAATACTTGGATAATCCTTGGAAATGAAGATATATCGCGAGTTGAGAATTTTATTTAAAGGAATTTACGCGAGAGGAAATATTGTGATGCGTAATCTTAGATGGATATACATCATATGATGCATGATGAATGCATGTTTGAACAGCTATGTTTGGTCCGGGGTAAATTCATTTTATTTAAACTGTTGATAAACTAATTGGTTTCCTGTTTCACCTCTAATAAATTCCAATCATCCAATCGAATGCTGATCACATCGCAAGTTTATTACATATTGTTGTCGTATCGATAGCAAAATTTATTGACTATGCTAAATTGGTTTATATTGGTTTGATCATAGATTGTGTAATATTCATTAGCGACATAGATTATATAATATTCATCATGTGTTGGCGGATTTTACAAATATATTTATTTTTTTCAATATTGCACGAATCAATGAATTGTAAAAAAAAATATTTTCTCCAATATTTAATATCAAATTGTTAAAAAAAAATAAAATTCACTTTCATATTTTTAACACATGTACATCTTCGATTACTTATTCTCATTTCCTTATTGAAAATTAAAGATGATTCATTGAATTATTAATTTTTTACCGATAGATTTTTATAAATAAATTTCTAAATATTGAACTTTATGATTTTTGTGTCAGCAGATTAGAAATATGTACATGTGATACGTGTTAAAAACTAAAAAACAAATAGTTCTTTTTCTATTAAAAAAGAAAGATTTGAAACAATTGTCCTAATAATTTGAATCCCAACATTTTTTCCAAACTAATTAATCTATGTTTCTGCAACCGTATAAAAATAAGCGAAACATGTTGAAAAATTGTTCAAACGTGAATAGAACGTGTAACTGTGAACAAATCGTGTTAATGGAAAACATGAAAGTTTAAAATCAAACAAGTACCGCCTAAAAAAAAGTCCTAGTATACTTTCAAGCTTTGTAATCAAGCTTCACCATTAATTTGACTTTTAACAAAAAAAGAAAAAAGAAGATATACATTTTTCATCGCAATATCTTTCAAATGTTTAAAGAATTCTAAAAAAAAAAACAAATTAATCCAAGTTTTCAATTCACGCGTTAATTAATTCGATTAGCAACCTAATCAAATCTCATCTACATTTTCTAAAACCACATTTTACCACATAATCGAACAATAAGCATACTGCCTCCGCCTAACAATGTAAGTTATTCCCTTCGCGAATGAACATATGCCAGATGTTGCGGCCACCACATTCATTACACCACGTTGTACACGTGTTGCCTGCATAAGGGACCGCGATCCCTTGGTCCGAGAAAACTTTATGTTTACGATACTAATCTAGCTTAGAGGGGCCATTCCATTCCTTAAGTCCCTCGCCTAAACCAAATTTTACCAAAGTAATAACCGGAGCATTGCGGCTATGAATAAAAACGAGGAGATTACGGGGTTATGGTTAACGACTCTCTGCTCGGATTTCGCGCGTTTCTACATTGTTCCTACGTTCCAACGTTTATACCCCACTTTTCCTGGTGGCAGGTTTTCACCATTGAAACGGCGAGACGTACGAATGTACCGAACGTACACCATAAGCTTTGAAATATCTTCAACGAGTACCGTTTGTCCCCGCTGAAATTGCGTAATACGTACGATTCAACAATGTTCAAAGACTTGTAGCTTTGTAGTGAATTTTTTTTTCTTTTTTTCTTTTCTTTTTTAACCTTTCGCGATTCTTTTTTGTTTCCCGACGCGGGAAAGATTGAAAGGAGCTATTAAATAGCGTGACTCGTTCTTTGTTTTATGGATTATGGATTATGCTGTCGTATTACCCCGTCACATTTGGTTCTTTTCTATTGAATATTGAAGATATTGTTATCCTATATATCTTTATTCTCTCGAATTTTATGAATAAACGAACTGGAAATACGATACATTGTTTAATATAATATAATGTTATATTTATATAAGATATTTGCAGAAAGAGGCAAAAAATTTAAGATTATGAAATTTAGATGAATTTGATCTCTGCATTAATCTTGTAATAATTTTTAATCGTCCAATGCAAAATTAAATTGTTTATAACTTAATAAAGTCTCGATACATCAATTTTTCCTTTAATCTTCAAAATTAACCCCCCAAACGTAATTTTAAATCATAACTAGATCTTTAACCTATCCCTTACAAATCATCTAACCCAATTCCCCTAAAATCTCCTCAGTCTTCCCCTCTCCTACGAAAACTGTCAACACGACTAACACCACCAAACCTGTACTGTATACCGAGTTTCCATGGCGAGAAACCAGCACCCTCGCCGTTCGATTCTCAGACCCGACATCGGCTCCCATTCTCTCCGACGATAAGTATTCTAACCGAGGCAGTGTCATAGGTCAGTGGCTTTCCTCTCCCCTTCCTGTGCGTTGGCGTGCAGCTTGTTCGACGTCACCGGTGTTGGAGAAGGGTCCGTTTATAGGTCCATTTATACACAACCGAGCCGTGCACGTCCCGTGTCCATGCCATGTCCAAGCTTAAGGGTCCGTTTATACCGTTCTACACGCCACGATCCGCCTCCACTCGGCGCGCAAACTTTCTTCTTTCCCCAATTAAAAGTATTCGTAACACGTCCAATCGTCCGAACTATACTTAAAATACTTATTAAACGAATCAACGTGAGGATTCGTGTTGACACGTACACACGATATTGGAAATAAGCGGCAATAATTGGCGACACGTAGAGATAGAATGTTTGCACGTTCTTTTCCGCGTATTGGATAAGTATAAACGAATGGAAACACGCGTGTAAGTAAGCCGTTTACGGTACCGAGTTTAGCCTAGAGGCGGCCGAGAGTATGCGCTCTAAAGGCGTAGCTATCGCAGCCAGCAACACGGTGCAGATCCAGAAGACGCGGTTCACCGTGGGAACACGTCGAGGGAGGTCAACGGCGAGGTGGAAACGAAGGTTGAAAAGGGAAAAGGCCGGTGAGGAGAATGGGAGGGAAAAGGACGAATCGTTGAACTTCGAAGCTCGCCGGAAGCGGCCTCTCCTGCTCCATTTCTCTATAGTTTCTCGTCTCTTGACCCTTAACCTTTTCCTCTAACAAGTTTTGACGGTGGAATGCGTCTGTGGAATGTTGGAGAATATTGTTTTCCCTTTGAATTGTAATTTCCTGGATGTCAATTTTTATTCTCCTGGATTGTTACTTTTTTTTTTTAAAAGAATGTTTGATTTTTGGGAAGTGTAACAATTGGATATCGTTTGGATAGGAAGGGAAAAGGGAAGGAGATTTAATTCAGCATCGAGTTTCGTAGTTAACAGTCATGTATACGTGTGTCAAGCGTGTTCAGGTATTAAGATGTAATAGAATATTATTGTAAATGTTGCGTAGCATTCGCGTGTACAAAAACATCAATGTAAGCTGTCAACTGTCAGACGTCTATCCGACAGCAGTCAAGTGAAATTGAACGGCCGCTTCCGGGATCGTGTTCGCTACATTTATCATACCATTGCATTTAGAGAAGGCTTAGTCGTTCACGATACCAAAGGTATCGAAGGAAAATATATATATATATTTATTCTTGTATTCGAAACGAGTTTCCTTTTCCTTCCCGGAAATTTTATGATTATCGATTTCAACGGGCACGATGTTGAAGAGTGGACGGATCAGAAAATTATCAGTTGTCACTAAAGCATCGCCAATTATTTTAACCATTGCTTGAAAATGTTACACGCAAATTAATTTTCAAGGCAATTACTACGAAGGCAACATCTAATTCCAAGATTTTAGACAGAAATAATACCAATAAAACCTTAGGAAGTCATAAGTAAGATAATTAAACGAGTAATTATCTCTTCGAGCGAATGTTTGAATAGAAATTTTCTCCAAATTTATCTATTTCGATTCATTTAAATATCGTATAAATTGTTTAGGAAAATTATTTAATATTGGTCTCCATACGTTTTCAAATATTTTAAACAATTATCTAATAATCCAGTTGATAATATTCGAAGCAAAAATCGAGCGCAATTCAAGACGCGTGACATCGCGCGTTTTCCAACATCGTTAGTGGCAATTCGTTTTATGATCATAATTAACTTCATGGTTACCATAAAGGTATATCAGGAAACGACCCACGTTATGAGTCATTAGATGATGCGAATTGACGGTTATACATTCCCATTCAGAATTATGTACATCCCCGTTTCATATTAAGAATCGGATATTAATTATCAATCAACTTGATATTACGAACAACATCTGTATCAGCATTAAGAATAAAAAACTTTGTTCGTATAACGAGATGACTTTTCTCTCGTTTAATTTTCCCGACACACGCGGTTCCAAATCCTTTTAATTAACTTTACCACAAGGATCAATCATTATTACACTCCTCTCGAATGACTTGGTAAGAATGTCTCTCGATGAACGAACGAAATGATTCGCGAATGAAATCCATCGATGATCCACGAGCTTCTGGCGCGCGACTCGCACGCCGCCACCGCGTCTCTCGATTCCTCCTCCGTTCGAGATGAGTTTTTCGAGCGGCGGCAGGTACCGCTGATCGTAGAGAACGGACCGTTATCCCGGAGCACTTTTCTCCGTATAAGTATACGCCATATAATATAGTTATCCAGATACCCGACCGCTTGCATACGGTCTCTTGGTCTTCTCGTAACGCCACCATTATGGGATATCGCCGGTGCAGAACACCGGAGTCGATGAGAGCATACCAGGAAACGCCGCGATACAGTCGACAATGGAGTTATTGGACCGAGACCTCATCCTGCCCTCGAACACTCGCCCTGAGATTTCTGCTGATAAGCGGTCGTCGTTTTTTTTTCTTTTACTTACGAGGTATATTTTTCTTCTGGCACCGGTGGGTGTTGCGAGGCGTTTGGTTCGAAGGGATCCTCTTGATAATAATTACTCGATGCAAACTTCGCGTAGATTAAAGTTTCCTTCGTACACGAAACAAAAATATAAGAATATAAAAATGAGGTGACTATTACGCGTCGTCATCAGCATTTCCAGATTCATTTCCTGTATCAATGTTCAATCTTCAAACGTGAGATACGTTCGTCGAAAAGGAATCCATTATCTCATAAGAGGGGAAGAAAAATAATGGAGAGGGACGATGCGATCTACGATGGATCGAATTCCTCTCCGATTTCGATCAACCACTCGAATGTATTTTTATTCGTCGCGAGATTACGCGAGTGTGCCGGACCGTAAAATCGGATACACCTGTCGA
Source organism: Apis mellifera (assembly GCF_003254395.2). Classification (NCBI taxonomy): domain Eukaryota; kingdom Metazoa; phylum Arthropoda; class Insecta; order Hymenoptera; family Apidae; genus Apis; species Apis mellifera. Next base: position 4,340,262 of record NC_037643.1, read on the forward strand.
TAATCGTCAAACGCGCTTCCTAATTTCGAGAGATCGCAACAACGGGGGAGGGAGGAGAGTGGCCGGCCGCTTATCTGCTAGACGGCTTATCGAGACCGGTATAAATCGTGACACGCAGCCGTAATACCGAGTCTCGTCTGCTCGCAGGAATAATCCCAAGGGAGCCGGTACAAACGGCGGAGAACCGGCTGAGTTTCGCGAAATTCTGCCTGCCAGATTACGGCCCTCCCTGGTCCATGTTTTTTTTTTTTGCCGATAGAAGATAGGCGTGACGTGACTTGCAATTTCAGTTTCGATTTTTGTTGATGTTGCGTGTGCGAAGGAGAAGCTTGTTTTTTGTTCAAGCTTCGTGAGGATCGATGGAAAAAGCGTGTATTAAAAAGTTTGTCATTTTTACAAATTCACCCCTTGACAAAGTATCAATGGATTCAAGGTATCTCTGAAAGAGATTAAAGACAATATTATTGATTTATCTTGTAACATCATCATTTTTTTGTAATAAGAACGTGCATAATATTTCCTTTCCAATTTAGAAAAAAAGTGTTATGCACGGCCTATCGTTTTATAAAAGAAAAGATTCCTTAAATGGAGTTTTTGAGCAAAAGGCCCGCTCAGAGAACAATCCTCGTATCGAAATCAACGACCCATTCGCCACCACCATTCGATTCACTCGACCAGCTGTTCCTCGTTAACCCAAATCACCGATCAAACACCGCGCGCCCTTTTATTCGTCGCGATTCCCTCCCTTCTTCCTCGCCCTTTTCACCGAAAAGCCAATATCCCCTCCCATCCCGGGGAATACATCCCCGTCCCGGGGATCTCCACCACCGTCGGATGTTCTTTTCCCGGCCTAACGAGCTACATCCATCAGGGAGCGGGAAAACAGGCCGGGTCATAGCGAAACACGTCCCGGTTCGATCAATTTCCATTAGCCTCATTTATTTTTCGGAAGCGACCAGATACACGCGTAGCTCGGTCGGTGTCGTTGGCCAACCGCCACCAGAGGACCGTTCCCCGCGCGCTTCCGCTTCCAACAACGTGGAGGCGCAACAGCACTGGGACACGCGAGCACGACTCGGTGTACCGCAGCGGACTAGGAGACAGAGAGAGAAGGGAAGACGAAAGGAGAGAGAGAGAGAGCGTGTATACGAATCGTCCTAAATAAAGTGTGTATTGATACATATATATATAGAATGTAAGAAGAAGAGGAGTATTCGTTCGAAGACTAATATTTTTTTCTTTAAGAATGAGCAAGAAATATCATTATATATTAACATCCAATTTTTTATATAGTATTAATTGAATATATAATGGAATCCCAAAAGAAGAAATCCTTGGAACAATTTCCAACTTATCCTAATTCCTGCTACATTCACTCCTCCTCGACAAAACGTGTCCATATATGTTACAAATACGTATGGACGAGGGGGTGGTTGAGATACGAGAGCAGCGTTCATGAAAGGCTAATGAAGACGTGTCGTTGGTCCATGTTCCCAGAATCCCTTGGCTGGCACACACACTCACGGGTCAGCCTAACGACCCACCGCCGCCGATGTACCATCCTTTCGCAAGCTTAATTGCCGATTATCTTCCAGGATCTGATATCGATCGCGGAAGGGTATGGAAGGGACCGATCGCTTCCGGCATCACCGTGCGTGTGCTACCTTCTTCCGTGTACCTTCTCCTCTCTTCTTTCACCCCTCTCCTCTTCTTCTCCGCCCCTCCCCCCTTTCTTGTCCATTGTCGGGACACGCATCGAGAATACTACACGAGGCGGCGGGGTATTTAACCGTCGGTCAGACAATTTTGCGCATACGATAAGATCGTGATCGGGGGCCGATAGAGAAGATATAAAAGTCGATGGGATAAACTAACTGCTCGGTTGATTTATCGGCGGGAGCGCGTGATCTACGCTGGATCGTAGAGTAAACCGGAAAATCGGGATTTCTTTGGAGGAAGGGGGAGGGATCAGTGGAAATAGATCGGTTATACGGAATTAAATGGATCTGTTTCGCTTCTTGCGGATTTTTGTATCGGAGCGTATGATTAAATATTGATTTAAACTCGATGGAATTTTTTTTTTCGTTCCTGCGTTATTCATACCCTTCTAATTGAATTTCAAATGATCTTATTATTGGATTAAAGGATTGAGTATAAATATCCTTTCTATGAATTATCGATATGATTAATTTAAAGTTTGATCCGTAAAAGGATCGATTTCTTCGGCCGGAAATCGTTTTTTTCAAACTATAATGATTTTAGTTTTCTCAAATTTATTTCTTCGTCCACGCGCTCTATATTACACTATACCTGACACATTGTACGTATCTCATACATTACGTATCCAAAAAGAAAAACATTGTTGTTACAACAACAACAACTTGTCATTAATATCAAAAACTCTTTCCCTTCCAAACTCACGCAAACTCGTTCTTTCATCCTTATAAACTTTCCCCTCGTTGTTACGCACCTTCCTACGCAACTATTTATATCCACGTGCATCATAAAATAAACCTCAAGTTACAGAGAAAAAAAAAAAAAAAGAGACAACACGACTCTCCAACCAATAGTTCGTACATTAATTTCTCCTCGAAAGGATAGCTTCGAATCCTTTCGCGTATCTCTTATCGAAGAAGAAATCAGCCGGTTTAGAGGATCGATCGAGCGTGAAATTGCAAGAGGCGAATAATTTAATGAAGTCGTGTCCACCGCCCCGGTGGAGGGACGACGAAATCCATAAATTCTTCCCAATGAAAACGTTCCTTCGTGATCGGCGTGGAAACTGTCCGGCTGACATATCGCGTGGCACAGTGATAAATCATCGAAACGGCCATTGCCACGCCACGGGCTCACGGGATCAATAGGTGGCGCGGACCGGTCGGTGACGAGGCGCAGGAAATGGTATCCCGATTGAATTCCAACCAGGATTGTAACACCGTGTAACGATCTAATTTGTTACGCGAATGGCCGGCTCGATCCACAACGAAATCCCGCCGTTCTTGCAGGTGCGCGCCACGAGCGAGAGGGTAGAGCCTCGTGAAAACCTCGTGACCGAGCTGTGCGTGCGTAATTCGAAACTGGATCCTGGCACCGATCTAACGGTGTCTCTCTCTCCGTCCAGGATCACGAGCAAGCAATTGTAACTGTTGCGGATGTCCAGGATGGATCTCAACGTTTGACGGAGCAAACGTTTATCGAATAGATTCGCTGGATTCGACGAGATCAACGTGCCAGAGTGTTTAACGAATTTAATGAACGCGATCGAAGTTATCAGTCGTTTATTATTGGATCTAGAATTTAAGTTTTTATCGATGGAATCGTTTGTAACTACGATCTGATTGGAGATTCTAATATCTTATTTTATAATATAAGGAAGGATGTGATCTATATTGAATTAAATAATTTCATAACTAAAGAGTTAAATTTGTAAATTATTAAATGGGTTAACTATGAAATTTGATATCTAAAAGTAATCAATCTTTACACTACTACGATAAAAATTTGTTTTTTAATCATCGTCAATTCTATCTATTGATTTTTATTGCCGCACGAAATCAATTTTGCATATTAAAAAACTCGTAATCGATAGATTTTTGTTTGTACGGCAAACTTTTCCGATCAAAATACACAAAAATTATTCTCCCCGATAAATTTTATTTAAATATACAAATTTGCCCAAATATTGTTTTCGATTTATTCAAAAAAAATAAATATATTTATTTATTTGTATTTATATTAAATTCCAAAATCAATAGAAAACGAAAATATCTTCAAATCGAGCATCTCTTAAAAAATTCTCATATTAACTAATTATTTTGAATAAATTTAAAGTCGTTTTCATCTCATCAAAGCTACGTTTATCACAAATAAAATTTTTTGACTATTTTTGAGTATTATTATTAGAATGATATTAGAATCAACATTTTCGATCATTTGGTATTTCGTTACTCTTAATTAGATGATCCAAAATTGCCTCTCCTTGTCTCAATTTAGTTTATTCACTTTGCAACTGTGAACGACTTGAGACTGATCAATTTAATTATACAAAGAAGTTATCCAATTAAACAATGGAAAATTGGAAGATCAAGAAAGCTATTGAATAATGAAATAGAGATGCAAGTGAAGAATATCAGACATGGACAAAATGAAGCTTTCGTTGACAAAAAAATTGCTCCATGTATAATGCTCTTTCTACTTTCACACATAATCAGAATTTTTAGATAAATTTCCCTCTGAAATAACGTTCAAATATTTTTGCAAACTATCAATAAAATAATTCCATATAATTTAATTTTTCCAGTCAAACTCTCTCGATTACAGATTCACCCTCAATAAAAATACAGAAACAGGAAGGAAAATAATAAATAAGAAGCATGTATATTACGTTAAATCTGAATTCGAAACTCTGAAAGGAAAAAAAGAAAAATTTATCGAAACGATAACAGGCTCGAGACGCATCCTGCAAAACTCGAGCAAAAATAAGAAGCTTCCGGTGGTGGCCTCTTTATTCTGGCGATCGTTCCAACTCTGTTTCATCGAAAATCCTCTCTCGAAAAGGATTTCATGGAAATGAATTCCACGTGATGGAGAAAGAGAGAGAGAGAGAGAGACGGAGGGATAGTCGACCGAGAAAAAATGTATGAAAAAGAGGGAAAAGAAAGGCGAGATGGAGGAAGAGAGATGGGAGAAAGCGGCGTGTGGAACTTGACGGTAATACGGATCGTCGGATCGCGGAGATTTCCCTTGGGAACTTCAACGATATGCAAGAATATCGGTCATCCAGTCGACGTTGTTGAAGTATTAGCGATTTTCGCAGCGAAAACTCGGAGAAAATGATTTTGAACCGGTCTCCTCGTATCTCTTTAATGAATCTTTATCTCCCGAACCGTTAATCGACGAATCGAGTTTCTTTTTTAATCGAAATTGATATCGCGGGCAGAGGAAGTGAAACGTGAAATGAAATAAAACAGAAGACGAACAGCGATAGTGAAACCTCATTTCTGGATTATAATATTGATGAGTCGATTCTGCTCCGGAGTGAAAAATTCCGGTCGAAACCGCGGGCAAGATCAAAATTTCTGCCTCGTCGTTGATCAAACTCGTTATCTCGATCCATCGAGATCGAGAAGGAAATGGATAAGCTCGGGGAGAGGAGGAGCACGAAGGAAGGAATCGTGGTGGGTAAGTAATTAATCCGAAAAGATTTCAAGATTAGAAGGATGGAGCAACGCGCGAAAACGTGTGGAACGCGATTCGATCGTGCGGTTTTTGCGGAATATCCGGTGTGTGTGTACACAAATGGCGGCCCCATGCAAATCCACGGGTATTACGCCGTGAGAGGAGCCGGTGGAAAGAGATTTCACTGAGGCGACGTGCGCTTGAATTAGAGTCATGGCGCAACGAGGAAAATGGAGAAAAAAGCCGGCAAAAAGATAATAAAAAGTAGTCAGAGAGAGAGTGAGAAAGGAAAGATCGACAGGAAACGAATAGAGCTGTCCGTGAATGAATAAACTTCCCACCTGGATTTTTCTAAAAATTCTTGGTAAATCTTGTTCGGTTGATATAGACGATGAAACGTATGACGACGGATAGTGAAACGAGGAAGCAATTTTTTAGAGATGGATTTCGATGTTGGTGTTGAATAATTAATTGTGCGTGTTGAATTTGGTTTTAAAGCAAGTGCATTGATATTCATATCCACTTAAACGAGCTTAAAATTAAAGGATAAATTTAAAAATATTCTTCGAATCTGGATTGAAATGCAGAGAGTCCTCTTAATGTCGAGAATGAAATGCAAAACGATGAAGAAACAAAGAGTCAAGAGACAATTGTCGAAAAAAAAAATAAATAAATAAAAACCAGTAATAAAAATAGAGAAAAATAAATTATTAGATTATTGTACGATATACAGGAAGCTTGCACACTCTCGTCCATAAGTTATTTGAATATTTGGATTATATCTGGATCTCGTACGAGCGTTTCTTTCGATAAAAATTCGAATAAATAAGCAAATGAAATTTCGTTTAAACTTAAGAATTAATCGCATTGCCAATTTGATATGACATTCGAGCAAAAATTCCCATTCGACCAAAATCTTGTTATCCTCGTCGAAGAAATGGTAACGTGACACGGATCGAATTTCGATTGTTGACACGTTACACGATTCTCTTTTGTGTTGATAATTAATTTTGCAATGCCAGTTGCCCTCCGATTCTCGTGCAGTTTCGCATTGATGGCCGAACTCGAATTTCGGAGCAATTTCGCGGTGCGACCGAACACGGATTCCGACTAATTTCGCGGTGCAACTCGAAATCGAGTATTGGTCGACCATCACGATGTAATTCGAAATCCAATTTGAATTGTTTCCGCGAGTGCGAGTCGAAATCCAATTTCTACCAATTCTACGATACGACTCGGCAGAGTCGACTCTAGTTAATTTTCGTGACGAGCATTAAATAGAGAGTTTCGGTTAATTCAGAGTTGTGTTCATTGCTGTTCAAATATCGATCCCTTGATTACTACGAATAATTATTGATTTGATATTATATTCTTTATACTTTTAAATGTAATGATCGAGATGTATAAAGGAATGAGAAATTTTTATCATTCGATAAAGATTTGCCAATAAAATGCAACATCTTTTAAAAGTGGTTAAATTTTTAACTTGAAGTAGGAAAATTAAATTTCAATGAAGAGATGTTTTCGCAGACACTGCTGTATAATGGATTTGGAAATTTATTTCTGCAAAAATGTTCAAATATCTTTCTTTATTTATTTATTTAAAAAGTCTTAGAAATCATCTTCTATCATCAATCATCATTTTCGATTCTTAAAATGAACTTTAATTTATTTATGCTAACCAACTATCCACAAAAATTTTCACAAGAAATTAATGTATTAGATTATAATATAATAAATCCAAATTATTTGTCACCAAGGGAAAGATCTTATCATACATATTTTACTTTGAAAAATCCAAAAAAAACCTATTAAGTTTACTTCATTTTCCAAAATAAAGATTTTCATTTTTAACTGAATTCCTAATTAATTCAAATCCTACGTCAACTCGATTAATTAAATTGATAATTTTAAAACTTTGAAAGAGACCCATAATCTACAAAATTTCTTCAATCGAATAAACTTGCCGGAATTCCAATTAATTTAACGACGATCCCCAAAAGCGAGTCTCGTCTCGATCTTCCGCCTCGAATTGCGATTATTTTTTTTTTTTTTTCGATGGCAGCCACGTCGGAAAGAAGGCGGAGAAACTGCCGAAACTACTTTGCAAGCAGTTTCTCGCGTGACTATCTCGAACTAGTTTGGAACCGGTTGCGCGAAACTTTCGTACGAGCCCCTCCATTGTCGCGTTCCTCTTGATGCTTGACCTCCTCCTCGCCGTTGTCATCCCCCCGCGAGAACGAAATTATGTTAAATCGAGAAGGAAAATGTAGTGTTCGAGGAAACTCCAACTATGCGAACTTCGTTCGCATGAACGAAATTTTACATGGTATCTAATTATCCAAAATCTCAAACTCCAACTCCAATTATCTATTAAATTCACTCGTATGAGATTCTAGATATATATTTGTGATATGAAATAAAATAGATGAAAAAATTCGTCAAATTGAAATTCTTCTTTTGAATTTTCATTAGTTTTTTACAATATTATCTTTAATAATTCTTTTTAATCAATGATCTCTAAAAAGAAAAATTTCTTTCTCATCTAAGAGAAACTATAATATTTATAAAAATGACACGAATCTGTGCAAATCCTCATCAATTAGTCATTCTCGTGCATTTAATCCCTTCAGGATTATTTAACTTTCACCCCTTTGTCTTTCAACCCCTCCTCTGTTTTCTTTATCCAACGAAGAATCGCGCAACAGAAAACGAGGGAAATTAACATTGGTCGAGATCGAGTAAAAATTCCTGAATGAATTCCTTAGAAAAAAACTTTACAATCGAAAGAATTTAACTTTGTCTTTATAATTCCTTTCCTTCCCTCCCCCTAATTCATCCCCTTTATAAAGATCTTTCCTCCCTCGCACCGTTTGTTTTCATCATCTTCTCATCGACGCTTGGAAACTTCTTAAATTACAGGTATTCTTGGCGGGTGGGTGAAAGGGGTGAAAGTTTCGGGGTAACAGAAATTTTCAGAGGCGGAAAACCGCCAACAAGGATGAAATAAAAGAGAAGAATGAGAGGAACGCGAAGATAGGCCGTTGGAAAGCTCGTGGAAACCACTCGTTTTCGAGTAGACAATTCAGGGGATGAAAACTTGCAGAATTTCCCGGAATTTTCAGTTCCACGCTTCTTGTACCAATTAAAAGGCTGAAAATTAAACTAATTAAAAATACCTGACCAACTCTAAGTGGCTTCGCCCGTAATCTTTCTCGGTAACAATGAGAGGATGAAAATCGCGCTCATTAAACGCATTGCTGTTCAAAGAATGTTCTTTGAATATTTTGGGGAGGAAAAAGAAAAGAAAAGAAAGACTATTTTCGAACTCGTTCAATTGAAGAAATAGGTTAACGAGATACTTTGCACGATGTACGAGTATATTGGAATTTTAAGATTCACGATAATAAAAGATAGATTTATATAGATGAATTTTTAACGAGTATTAAACTTCATTAAATAACTACAAAAATTAAAATACTATTTTCCACGTGCAATTTCCAATCCTTGATAATTTTCATCCTTTTGAAATTCGACATTGAAAGAAGTGAAAATTTAAAAGAAAAGAACTTGTATATAATAATCCCTCTTTCGAATAACATTTTACCATAGCAAACATTGTCACTTAACGGAGAAACACGGAAAAATGAGAGGAACCAGAGTGAAATATCTTTAACCCTTTAGCACGACAGGCTTTAGAGATCAGGCATCCGTCCCTCTCGCAAAGAATTCACGGATTAAAGGGTGAAACTCGCGGTGACCCAGTCCCTTCTTGCTCCTCCGCGTCCTTTTTCACTCGGGAAATTGCACCAGGGGATTATAGCAACGACCAATTCCACGTTCATCAAGAGTGCAAATCTGGGAAGACCGTGGTCGCATGGCTTGGAACAGACGCCAAAACCTCGTTTGACATTCATTAGGTCTTTTATCGTGAAGAACAGCCGGCCAGGCTGGTTTTACGTCGTGTAGATATAATTATTTGAACCAACATTTGGGCTTAAATGCTCGTTTCTGAGACAGATTAAAATGGGCCAATCAAGTATGGAATGTAGAATAGAGAAATTCGTTTTGAAAGGATTAAGATCGAAATTACAATTATTTTCTTCGATCCGTTTGAAATTTCGAAATTTCTTCATCAAAAATTCTTTCTACGTATACAAAAGAAAATATTATATTTCAAAAGTGAGAAATTAAAGAGTGACTTTATAAAAAAAGGAAAAAGAAATTATTAAAACTAAGATACAACAATCCTTTGAAAACATGATTGACAACAATAATCGATAGATGGCAGCATATAACTTAGATTCGATCAAGGATCCAAGGCAACATAACAGCATCCCTGTATTTTTACGCGACCTTCGAATCTGCCACGCTGGCCATGAAAAACGGATGGAAGGTTTCGTTTACGAGGCGCGAAACCGATACGATCTTCCTCGCCCGGTTCGTTTCCATCACCACCCTCGACTTCCTTTTGCTCTTCGTCTTTCCTTTTGCCTTCGTGTTTCCCCCCTCGGTCGATGGACGACGGGGATGGGGGAAAAAAAGAAGAAAAAAAAGAGTAAACGGCGGAAGAGTGTCCTCGATCACGGGAGGCGGGTTGTTGGAAAACCAAAGAAACGAGCGAATTTGTTTTTCAGAGAGAAGATACTCGGACCGATTGAAAATGTGGGTTAAAGGGGATGTAAACAGAGGAGAGGAGAGCGAAGGTAAACGGTATGGAGAGGAGCGGATTTCCGAGGAGGAAAAAAAAGAAGAAAAAAAGGAAGATAAGATTTCAAAGTCGAGATTTCAAGAGATGAGTGAACCATCTTCTTGTTGGTATATACACGCGGTTTTAAAATGTGGAAGAGGTTGTTGAAGAATGTGAGTTTAAATATCGATTGTGATCATGGAAGGAAAAGAAATTTAGTAACGAAATGTGACAAGTATTAAATAAAGAAATAAAAGTAATATAATTGGAAAGAAAAGAGATTATTTGTTTTCTATTGCTTTGTATATCCAATTATTGATACTAATAATGTAATGGAATTAATCTCGAAACAATATTATTTTCTATTCATTTAATATTAATATTATTATAACTTTAAATTTTTAACCCTTTAAATTCCAAGAAAAAAACAATAAAGAAGAACTTTCTTACTTTAACATAATACGTGTCAATATATTGAGATTGTAAGAAGAACAATATTTATGAAACAACAGATTTATGAAGTTAAACAAACAAGTAATTTCAGTGCAAACAGAAATTGATAGGTATTGAGCAAACAATTTCACGATACTATACTGATAGCAGTTTCAATTTCTCTCTATTAATAAATAAAGAAACGAAAATTGGAAACTAAATTGGTAGCAATTAACAGGTAAGTCCGGTGTCGACGTGCAATTTATTGGAATTTTTCGATGAAAATTATTTGAAAGTCATTTCAAAGTATTTGAAGATGATTTGAGAATCATTTAAAAATTACCAAAAGAAAGAAATTTCTATCTATTGTTTATAAATATTTCCTTCGTATAATTGGAATAAAAAATTAAATTTTTGAAAAAATACAATAAAATATAACAAATAAAATATTCTTAAAAATCATATACATACATGCAGTTATAATTAAAAAAGGCAGAGTATATTCGAGGTTTAAAACACTTTCTAAATCGCGATACAAATTTTTCACCTGATTACCTATTCGAATAACGCAGATTCTATGATAAATGCTTCCCAAATATAAATGTATCGCGTGACAATATTCAAAATGGATACAGAGGACATTATTTACGTGGAATTATTCTGACAGTTAGTATAATTAACGTGTTTTCTCGTGTATTCTGTAGCATATGAAATTTACAGACAGAATGTCGATATAGAAAATTGACGAGCTACGTGCGATATTTAAATGTTAATCATATGCATCTCCAGATTTAACGCAATAAACACGTCATTCGTCAAGTGATCGGCTAATTGTACGAAAATTATATGAAACTCGTAAAACATGAAGAAGGGAAAAAAGAAAAGAATAAAATTGAATCAAACGTAAATCAATTATCTTGTAAATGATTAAACAATGAGAAATAAAAGAAAAGAAATTTGATAATTTAAATATTAATAATTTGAATACTAAAATAAAAATGATTAATTAAATCACGTCAAAAATATTTTCAATAACAGATAATAAAAATATATCTAGATATTTAATAATGTTATTATGAATTGCTAATAAATATTAATAAAAACTATCCCTATAAATTTGATCGATAAACTTGAAAAATCTTTCCCGATATTAAAAAAGAAAAACATTCGTTATCCTTCAAATCCAAAACGCGAAACAACGTTTCCTATTATTTTCGAAATATCTAATCCGACGATAGAACAAATATTTTTCTACAATTCGTAAATGTAACCACCCTTCCTCGTCCCCAATAACCGGCGACAGTTTGGCACAGAAACGTGGGGGGCAGGAAAAGAAAAAAACAAAAAAAAAAAGAAAAAAAAGCGAATTTTTCTCCAACAATCAACTCTCAACGAGACAAGACAATGCAATAAAAAAACGGTCGTTTGACAAAAGAAAAAAAAGAAAGAAAGAAAGAAAGAAAGAAAGAAAAAAAAAGAAACTCGTTGCGCAAAACCGACCCAGAATGTGCACGAACAAATAGAAGCGGGAATGTCCAATGAGAAAATACCTTCCACGTGGTTGTACGGATGAACGTCGACCGGGTATTAACAGGAGAATATTTTTCGGCAAGGTGATATTTACGAAGACAGGGAGGTCTCTTCCGTACAAACCTGGTTGGACAACCGTGTATACGCGTATACACAGACTTGTATTTAACCGTGCATACCCATAAATACGCGGAAACCATCGTACACGCGACCGTACGTTTCCGTTTGCGGACGCCCAGCGTGTGTATGTACACGAAATACGCATCAGCGAGAAGTGGCCCGGCCACGTCTAATACGTGTAATCAGCAAAGGCCGGGGCGTAACATCTGCATAAATGGAATGGCTTACAGGGATGCATATCATAGGCGAGGCCCGTGCTCCTGAGTTAGACACCCTGTCATTTACATAAATACATTTCGATGATTCTCGTAAAGTTGATTCAAGTGTCAAAGGAGAGGAATTTTTGGGAGTGAAATTTATATCGTGAAAAATTACTCTCTCGATACTATTTCCAACTGTTTCCTTTCTTTTTGGTTAGTTGCTTTTAATAAGATCGTTTGAATCTAAAATGAAATTATTGCATGAAGGATCAAAATATCAAATTAAAGGGAAAAAAAAAAGGAAGCACAAATTATTGGCTTCAATTATTTTAAGAATTTTAGGATTACCAGAACAGAGAAGAAATTTTTTTTCAAGTTATTTCACCCCTTGATATCGTAAACTACCGTTATTATAATTTCACAATAACGAGATACAACCAATTCGCTTCGAGGTATCAATATCCCATTGGGAACGATCAAATTTCGAAAGTCGAAGAAAATTTTTCCGATATCGAGGAAATTTCACGATTAATAATAAGCACGGGACGGGAGGAAAGAATTCACTTTTGCGAGATAAGTTTTTTTTTTTATAAAATACCAGAGTGTCAAGTTCCACGGATACCTCTACTTGCCAAGAAATCCTGTGGAACTTTCATATTCCCTTCACGCTCGGTTTTCTTATTTTAATTAACCCCTTGAGATAGTTGCTCCCCCATGCCTTTGAAATCGTTACGGTGTTGATAAGCAGAGGCTTGATGAATGCCGAGATTCCTGTGCCTTTTGTTTTACTGATATAGCCTTCGTTTCAACAAGCTATACAGGCGAAAGGAAACCTCTTGTCGAATAAAGATTTGCCTCTGGTTTTTTATCCTTTTCATTTACATATTTCGTTAATTTGGAAAATATTATAGAATTGTTTCGTACAAATTATACAATTAATAAATACTCAATTTCTAATAGAATTATAATTTTATAATTATACGGTATTTTTATCACACACAATCTTTAATTTCGAATATCTTAAAAAGAAATTAAAAAAAATATCTAATACGATAATTCGAAAATAACAAAATAATGAAACACCAATAAAGGATGGCAAGATGAGATAAACAAGATTCGCCTACAACAAAGGATCATACCATCGCCGATTTGAATCGTGGATCAACCATCGACAAGAGAACCGGATGGTCTGCAATTTATATCCGGTCCCGGCCAATCCCACCACGGTGTAACGTCTGATCGCGTTCGACTCGATCGTAAATTTAATTGTGTAACGAGCAAACGTTCGCAGATCCGCCACTCTCCTCTCTTTCGTCTCTCTTTGCTCGAGACCGCCATCTCGTTCGCGTGGTAACAGCTCGTAATTACTGGCCAATGCGGCCAACCATTGATCCCGAGGACCATTTGTTTCCACGAAGATCCGAATGCATTGAAAGAGGAAACAACGTTTCGAATTTTTCTTCGAGCTCGATCAACCTTCACGTTTCTGCGAAATCTGATAAATTTGATTCCTTTCTTTTTCTTTTTTTTTTTTTTCGATGGAAAATTTGATCAAAATCTGATAGAAAAGATCTGTTGTTCGTGGATGAAGAATTAAAGTATTCGTCTGATCTTGATATGCAAAGAAAATATTTGAATATTACTTTACAATGTATTATTTATTTAGATTCAAATATATTATATTTTACGTTATTAAAGTAAGGGTTAGATACTTTGCAACCATTCAACTTTACGATTTTCTGATGGATGCTAGGATTGTGATGAACACAAAATGAATGTGAGTTAAAAAAAAGAATATATAATAAAGACGAGAAAATAGGAAAATTTTATGAGATAAGAGAACTCATAATACTCAAATTGAAGTATATATCTTTTTACATATCGTGGAACTGCAAATATTTTCTATTTATAATGTATATAACTATATATTTAAAAAAAGATCGAAGCTTAATATTTTTAATCAACGGATTGTGATACGATGCAATGATTGTTATCAAGTTCTTCGTTTCTATGGCATCAAATTTCTTTTCTATAAAATGATAAATGAAAATTAGGAGATTAGAATTTAAACGAAGAAAAATATTTCTCAATGTCAAATTAATACTATTTATTCTATAATAAATAGTATCGTGAATAAATGGATAGTGTTAGACGTACAAATGCACGTATTTGCGCGAGTAAAAGAAAAATTGTTGATGATCGAGGATTAACTGGATACTGGAGGGAAATCTGAATGTACGTGGAGCGTGAAATAAAAGGGAGGTAAAGCGGATGGAAAGTAAAAGGGGTATCAAGAGAAATAAAAGAGAAAGTGGGATGTTGAAAGTGCTTGTTGAAAGATGGAACGAGTAAAGGAGAGTTATGAGACTCGGGCACGCAGAATAACTCTATTTATTTTTTATATCGCTTGCAGATGCAAATGAGGATGAAATGAAACTTTATACCACTTGAAATATTTCAATGTTTCGAGAGCCGGGTAAATTAACTTTTTATAAGTACGATCTTGTGGCACTTTGAACAATTTCTGAATAAAAGTTTTAACGTTTTAATAACACGTTATTTTGCAATGTGAAAAATATACGGTTAAAAGAAGAATTTCAGAAATTATTCTCTTTTCAAATATTTTCGCTTCTCCGTGGATTCGTATCCAACTTACAATATTGACGTTCCATGAATTCTGTTTTTAATTTTTATCTTTGTATTTTCATTTACGTTGAACAAATATTTTCATTCTGATTATAATGAATTTTCACTGCGGTGTTATAATAGATCATCCACCATATATTTATCGATTAATTATCGAGTAGATTTCGAATTTAAAGTAATCTTCGGAAAATCATTGTTCATTTTTATAAAACTATATTTCGATCCTATTAATATGGTATTTTTATTAAATCTAAAGAGAAAGCTATCACCTATCATTGCCTATTATAAAATAAAAACGTGATTAATCCAGATACTAATAACGATACTAATAATTAGAATTAATAGTTTATCTTATTCATAAAATATTCCACATTTATTTTCACATCGTATTATTATTGTCGTTCTAAATTTAACTAAAAATATTGAAGAATATTAATCAAAGCCTACATGTTATTATTAAACAAATGGATCAAACCTACTCGAACTCTAAATTTCAGATTCAATCTCTACATCGTTCGACAATTTTTTTTTATTCGATATTCACATCGTAAGAAAAAAAGATCAATCAATTACCTGTGCTACAAAGCAAGTTGACATAAGCACGTTCGAACCATTCAAGTAGCTGTAAACAAGTGGAAGACACAGCTTTATGAAGCAAATTCCCCGTACAAGTATCCAGTGTACAAAATCGACGTTAAATTCCGGTGTCGATGCGCCATTCCTCCGATTTCAAACTTTCCTTCAACAGATTTGAAGGAAGGTGTGCAAGTTGGGCGGCAAACTTTCGTCGCCTTTCGACCTTCCCATCTATCGAGTGGTAGTGAAGTTAAAACGGCACGTGTCCCAAATAAATTGGACCCAGAAGCGACCGATTGATCAGCTGCAGTTAAGTGGCTGTGCATTGTCGGACATATTGCGCGCACGTGCGCCGACGAAAAATCGAAAGTATCGGGCGGAAACTTGTGGAATCTGGCGCGAAACGTAAATTAAATTTCGGACGTTGAATATTGAAAGTTTGTTCGACCGAGAAATTGAAGAGATGCTTCCCACGAAATCGCTACGATTAGGGGTTTAAATGAAAAAGAATCCAGAAATGTTCCTTTTTCTTTTTTTTTTAAGAAATATTTCGAGAGAATCTAGGATTGAGAATTGTTTGTAAAGAATAAACTTCTTTAGGAAGCGTTTTCTGAACGAATAATTTAAATACAAATGGAAATGTTGAAATATTGAAAATTTGTTGGGCCGAGAAATTGAAGAAATGCTCTGCAGATTAGCATTTTAAATGGAAATGTTTTAGAACAATATAGAATTGGGAATTTTTTGCGATGAATAAATTTGTCTATGAAATTTTTGGTATTTCAAAAAATAAAGTATATTTTTATTTTTGTTAAAATATTTCTATAGATTCAGCCGAGCGTAAGAATCAAAAATTCTTTGCAAAATCTGGGAAAGAAGAAAAGTAGAGGAACGAAATTCTCTTCATAAATTTTTGATATTTTAAAATGGGGCAAAGTATTTTTATTTTTATTGAAATACTTTCACACTTTCAGCGAAATATATGATTGGAAATCGTTTATGAAAACCCGCGAAAAAGAAAATTCGCCATAAATTTCCAACTCTTTCGCAAAGAATTGATGCATATTTCCCTCTTTATTAAAACACTTCCATAGTTCATCTAACGGAATATAAAATAGAACATTTTTCGTAAAATTTTTAATAAAAGGAAATTCTTCATAAATTTTTGACGTTTTATAAAGAACGTAAAATATTTTTACGTTTACAAATATCGTTGATCTTAATCTTTACGATTGGTAAATTTTTTTCAAAAAAGTGATGAAGAGATAAGAATTACGCGATTAGATGCTGGTAAGAATCAATATCAACGATATTTTCCTGTTTACCATTGTGAAAGAAGAACGTAACAGTATCGAATTGGATTAAATTAAACAGATAACAGAGCGTGACGAGGCCGTTATTATGCAATACTCTCAGGTGTATAATTGAATTGTGCCGTGTGTTGCTCGTGACGGTGTAACACTCTTGTAAAACATCAATTAGCCACGGTCAATTTAAATTAACACATGTACAACATCTTACGCAGAATCTTTTCGTGAAAAAAATATGCAAAAAAGGGCTCATCGATCGATGATTTTCATAATATCGTAACAATTGAATCTTTTTTGTGAGAAAAATTTCGTGAAAAAATTATTTTAACAAATTATACATCGACACGAGCATTTAATATCTTGATACACTTAACAATATTTTCATGGGATGATTACAGGAAATAATATCTATAATATCGATATATTCGTCCTCTGGGGGATTTATCTCTTTAATTCGTTGATTAAAATGCAATGAACCGTGAAACAAAAGCATGGCAAGAAAGGATTTATGAAGGGCGAATTCCATACTGATTAAATCTTGATTACTTTGTAATAATACATTAAAATATCGATTGGACGATATGCGACGATACAGGAAAATTTATATTATTCGAACGAGTTTATCATTTTTGACGCAATTAAATCGATATTATTCGATATTGTTTCAAATTCGAATTTTTCTCTCCGTATAATTACACGTGATATTCCTCGTTTTTTATCGAATATTCACGGATGATCTTTTAAGTAAAAGATTTCTTCCCATATCTCTGACGAGATCCGAGATCTTTCATTATGGAAATGTCGCAGGATATGATAATAAAACGCGAACTTAACGTACCCTTGGAAAGCAATCGACAATAAATAAGCGGAGATAGGTTTAATAAAGGCATATAAAAAAAAAGAAATAGAAATTTCACAATCACCATTACTCTTAATTCGACGACTCTCGAGGATAATATTTCATATTTAAAAGAATACGATGCATCAAAGTTCATCGAATATGATTAAACTTCAATCAAAAAATATTCCACGAAATTTTCTGCTATTTCTTTCGTATGCTAATGTAATGAAATAGACTTTTTTTTTAAGAAATGCGACAATAAACAATAATAGAGGTTGACTCATGGTTGCTCGAATCAAGATTTTACCGATGAAAACACAGAGATGGATATTTATAAAACGAGAGACGGCCGAGGTAGACCGCTGGTCGATCTCCTGAGAATAGATCTCTAAACCCAGTTATGCGATTTATTCCGAGCCGGATCGCCAGCTATTTGGAAACCTTCGATTTTCACCGGAGCAAAACAGGGAGGAGCTCTCGTGAACGAAAATGAGTTTTACCGTCGCTGGTTATTCGTTTCTGCCTTCTTCTTTCTCATTTCACAAAGGTTGACAAAATGTCGCATGGGTTTCCTCTCGATACGATTTTCTCGAACCTTTTTTATTTTATTTCCGATACCGAAATAAAATAAATCCTATATTTCTCCTTTTCACTTTAAACTTTTTCGAGATGTGAATAAACGATCCTTAATTTGTATGTAAATGAATTATAATATGTAAATGATTAAAGTGTAAGAATAAATAAATAGATAATTTTCTTTCTTCGTTTCGTTGAATTAATTTGCAAGAATAATTAATTTCATCGTGAAGGAACATTTCTTCGAAAAATGATTTATTGTTTTCTATTTTTTCTTTTGTTCTGTAACGATAAATATAAAAATTCCATATTTTAAAGCAATAAATATTGGAAAGGATCAATTCACAAGGAATAAAATCAAGATTTATCAGATGGAAAAATATGGAAGGCCAGAAAATAATAACGAGGAAAGAAACATTTGTCGTTAACTGCACACATAATATATTTTTTTGTCTTTTAACGATATCTATATATTATTTATGCAAATAAACGATTACGCCATCCTCGAGTTTATGCAAATTCGTTCTAAATATTCATGTGTGTTCAGACACGAACCGATAAAAAGTAAAATCACTTGTCCACTTCCTGACTCGCTCTTCAAGTTGCTAATTAACCAACGGATCGAGCATCGGCGTCGAATTTATCATTCGAATTTGTCGTTCCATTCGTTTCGTCAGCACATCGTCTGGCGAACGACGTAAAATCTATTCTCGAACGAGAGAACAGCGTGAGTCATCCGGTGGCGAAACTCATTAAATTAATCGACGATGCATTTCTCATCTGGGAATCGAAAGAGAATCTCAAAGGATACATCCAAATGTAACTAATCTAATCTAACTGAAGAAATCTCCACCAACGAAATTAAATTCGAGCATTTTGCACGAAAATTTTCACACCTAACCTGAATGAAAATCGTGAAAAATTTCAAGATTTTCATAGTGATTCATTTTTGTTCTTATCTTTGAAACATTTGATAAACAATTTTAGTATGATTGATTAGAAGAAAAAAGACGACGTTAAGACGTAAATAAGATTTACAAGTTTTTTCCTCTGACGATTACTAATGTATATTAATAAATGTTAAATAAGATGATTGTAATTGATCACGTTTGCTAACACAAACAAGAGATGATATTTCTTGGATTATGTTCTTGAAATCAAGTTTAATATTTGTAAGATGCAGGATAATTTGGTTGGTTCTCGAAAGGATACGAAATTTTATTTTTAAAAAGAATCGAAATTAAACGTAATCAGATATTCGTATACTCGAAGAATATTTAGATTCGATCTTGAAATGAACCAATTTTATTTATTTTTTTTTCTTTGGACTTATTTTTGCATATAAAATAATCACATTAAACAATATTGCTTCTATTTGATTTATCATTTTCACATTGCATAAAGAAAATTTTATTTAAAACTTTCACTATGCTTCAATGTAAATTTTATTATATTTTATATAATATCATATGATCTTTCAATTTTACGTGTACAATATGATATTATTCATACTTATTTCACTATAACCTATAGTGCATGGATTTTCTAATAACACAGCAGTATGTGTTTTAAAATAGAGTACCTCTTGTTTCAAAACAACGTATGGCCATGTGTATCGAAATAATGTCAAGAATATCGGAATATCATAATAATATACATTTCTGGGTAAATTAAAATTGTATTTTTTCTGTGAAATAGAAGATCAATATCAATTTTAAAATACAAGCAAGTATTATTACATATTTCTTCTAATGTATGACATTTATAATCCTTTCTTACATTAAATCTTGATTGGAACATAATAGAAGAAAAAGAAAATTCCTATGTGACTCTTATATAATTATCACAAAGAAAATTCCATAGGTAAATTGTACTCTTGTATTATGAATGCAAGATAAAAATATTCTATAAAATTTAAACGAATATTGGCTCTACAAGGAATATCAATTACTTTCAATCCTTAAACTAAAATGCGCTCATTCCGTGTTCAAAGAACACGGAATCGGTGCAAACCAATTGTAGATATCGGTTGATTGTCGGTAATACGATTATGCTACTCGAATCCAATAATCGGATTCTGCATTGAGAAGTGATGGAACCTTCGGTTAGACAGTCCTGATAGTCTCGATACTTATTTGTCCAAACGATTCCGTAGGGGATTTATCAATTCTGATCTCCTCTGATCTCCTTCCGGCCAGTCTATTATCCTGAATTCGTTTAACTCTATTGTGCATCGATGCGCTTCAAACTGGCGTCTATATTCATGCATACGTACACGTAAAGATCGTGATGCCAGATTAATACACGGATACATCGAGATAGGAAATATTTTTAAGAAATTTTTCGATAGTTATAAATTTAGATGATGAACGAATATATGGACAAGGATTTTTTAAAGTTTTGAACAAGTTTAAATAGTTGAATCTCAGATTTGAAACTGATACTACTCGAATCCAATATCCATTGTAATTTTCTTCGTGAAATTATTTATTTATTTTTAATAAAACTTTATTCAAAAACGTATTGCATTTCAAATATTCAAACGTTCAAATAATAATAATAAGTTTCCTAATATTGAAATTGAATAAAAATCAAAAAAAGAATGGCAGTTTATATCTAAACAACAAACAAACAAAATTTGAAGAAATTTAGAAACTTTAAATCTATTTGATTATTGAATTATATTTCTCAATATAAAACTCGATAAATTTGTGAAATGAACAAACAAAATAATAATTTAATACACATATATATATGTTTATTTTTCACTAGATTTTCAATAAATGTATTAATTAAATTTTAATGAAATATTTGAATATTTGAATCGATCAACTTTAAAAAATCACATGTGGAAGGTATCAAACGTTCGAATCACTCGATTCACTCGAAGTATTTTTGATCAAACGAAGACAATTACTAGACTGGCACTTGACCATCGACGTTTCTATTACCCGGTTCTTGCCGCTCCTATCCGATCGTTACTCACGTTTCCAGGCCGTTTGCCATCGCTTATGGACTCAATTTGTAAACCCCAATCGGTGGACAATGAAACGAACGGAGAAGGTGAAAGAGGCGCGAACTTGATCGCATGGAAACTAAGAAACTGACTCGTTCCAGTCAATGATTCTTTCCCCCAATTTCTCTCATATATTACCACGATAAAATATTTCTAAATATTTAACACTTGATAATATTCAATTTTGTAATTTTCATTCCTTTAAAAAGGAACGATATATAAATGCGATAAATGAATTTCTGATTCTTCTTGAAACATTTTGGATAAAAAGTTATATTTTTAAATAGAAATTATGTATAATGTTAAATTGTCAAATATAAGTGCAATTATTGATTAATGTGAGAATAATAAGAATAATATTCATCGAAAATATTTGTTATACAGTGGAATTAAATTTTTAGTTTAATAAATGTTTTCCGGGATATCAATTTTGAAAAATTGTCAAATACAAATACGATCAACTGCAATTATTCCGATATTTTCCAATGCATATTTTCGAATAGGGAAAGAATCATTTATTTCAAATTTTCAATATTATAATATTAGCAATACATATTTTAAATAACTTGAATATTAATTCAAGCATTAGATGAAGCGAAAGATACAACGAATCATTAATTATATAACGTTAAACTATAACTCGAATACTTCCAACAATTAATATTATACAACTTTGGACTTTGCATTAAAAACGTGAATAAATAATTCACGTTTTATTTCACTTTAAATACGATTCTCGATTTGGATAATCCTTTATTATCTCCCGTTAGAGACTTTTTTTTTTTTTTTTAGAAATAAAGGCGGTATCGGCCACGATTCAAAGCGGTTAATGGAGGAAGCGCGTATATTCGCGGCCATTCATTCACAATAATCGTTCAAACGTCCTTCGCTCGACGCATGCTAATAACATTAGCGTGACAACGCGGCTCGAGTTTACGATTCTATCACGACGGCGTTAATGAGCCGATTTATTGGCGTGCGCTGACTACAGCTCGACTATAGATTTAACGTGATAACCCACCAAGGGACAACCGTTATCATGCAAAACGGCTTTCTCGGCTGGCATGCGACAAAAATTTCGATACAAATCGGGAAAACGAGACTCGGTGGTTTTCGAGGACGGTTCGTTAGCTGGTATGCGCAAATAATATCCCCGCGCTCTGCGCCATTTAAAAATTTCCATAACAATCGCGACTTATCCGTATGAATTCTTTCCACCCTCCGGTAGAGAGAAAATAAGAGAAAAAGATGGAAACGTGAAGAGGGAGGAGAATCGCGATTTGCTTGAGGGGTAATTCGAAACGTTCGTCCTCCGAGATGAAATGTAGCGATTGGGGAATTATAATGACCTTTTCATACATTTCATTCCTTTTTCAGGAATATTTCTGCATTAGATATATATTTACTTAAACCGAGTTCTTTCTCTTTCCTTTAAGTGATTATTTTAAACGAGATATTTATGAGATGTTGGTTTTACGAATTTTAAAATAATAAAGCTTTAGGATTAATCTTTATAGGATATTTTCTTCTTGAAATTACAAGTTATTCAGACTTCAGAAGCGTGAGATTTATAAATATATATTAGTAAGCTTCGCTTTGTGATCTCGGATGATGAGATCACTCCGTTAAAAAAAAAAAAAAAAGAAGAAGTTTAATCCGCTTTTCTTTAACCGCGAGCAACTGGATTGCATAATTTACGTTTCTACAAATCCTATGAGCTCATCGCGTAAACGTAAAAAATATATTTCGAGGAGAGGTAAATTTTATATATATAACTATTTCTTTTATCGCGTGTTTTAAATAACATCTTTAAATTTCGTCAACAGTTTTGAAAACAAAATTTTCTCGGCCGTTGTACGATAATAATTTTGATAATAATTATAAATATAGAATTACAGAAACGATTCCCCCTACTTTACTTCCATCCGTATCTAGATATATTTTTCGTGGAATATCTATAAGCTGGTTCGCCATTATTTTCTACGACATCTAGCCATTTCTTTGGCAACGTATCAGTTCCATTCTTGTGAGAAACTTGGATTCACGGTGAAAAATATTCCGAATAGAGGTAGTACTCATATTTCAAAATCTTCTCCTCGTTCGAAAATGTTGTGCAGTCTAAAAGAGGCAAACATCTGTTGGCGCCAAGTCGATAAATAGTGCTAATATTAGATATAGCATATTCGAGAATCGTATTTATAAACGCGGAAATATCAAATTAATAATAATTTTTCTGGATAAAATTTGCACCGAATCGCCAATACGAAAATTAAATTTGTTTGAAATTTTATTTGAATCCGAATATTTGCAAAGATCGTTACAAAATGACACGTGTATTTTTAACTAAATATCAATATGAACTCGTTGATTTAACATGTACACATTAATTTTGATGTGACATTGAATTCTATCCTTCTTCTAAATATATGAAATAATAATTTTCCCAATTTTTCATACTGTTCCAAATTACTATTGTTGCACTAATGATTCTATTTAATTTTCTAGATTCATTTGAACAATTAGATATTTTCATTTTGCAATATTCTTGATTATTATCTGACAATAAAGTGGAAATATAAAAAATCTAATATAAATTCACTTACAATTAAAATTATAAGATGAAAATGGATAAAATAGATTCAAAGCTGCTAAGTCAACAATATTTCTCTGTCAAATCCTCCATCAATTCTCTATTAATTATATTTGCCTATTCAATAGCCTCTAAAATTTCACTTCCAAGCAATCAAAATGTGTCAAATAAATATTTTCAATCATCTACTATCAATCACTATTCTTTCGCAATCAAAAATACAACGAAAATTATTAAACCGAATTCCCAGAACCAATTATTCCCAATTATACGCAGAAGTACAATCTCCCCCTCCGAAATATTGTTTCCAAGCAATCATATCCGCTTAGAAATTTTTTTCCATCGATCGAAACACAACAATCATACAGATGCGCGCAATCGCCTTTCTCCTTTCCTCGCCGATATAAATGTACAAGGTATCTCGATTCGAGGACGTGTGTACACACCTTAACGATCCCCGGGGCCGATACGTAGGAAGCTGATTACTCATCGTGCCGTCTATGCCGAACGTTTAGCGACTTATTGTGCCTGGTTATTGAACCCCTGGGAGAGTACCCGGCATATCCTCGCTACAGCCCCCCCACCACCCTTCTACACTCGCGGATATATAGCTTCCATTATAATTATACGAAGCCAGCTTATGTTGTACCTACGTGCATTCAAACGGATTGCGCAATAGAAAGAGACACGACAACAGGCACGTGGTTTATTAAATCGAGAGGGCATCGAAGATCGAGTTTCGAGAACGATAAGGAAGAAGGAGAAGGAGAAGGATTTATCGAATTTTTCTTTCTGCGGTGGATATATTGTTAATCCTGCTATGGCGCGTTTCTTAGAGTTGGGATTGTTTCAATTATTCAATTTTTAATTCTAGAACTGTACAATTCTATAAAATTATGACTCGCGTCGGGAAGATAAAATGGATAGATTTAAGTTGAATTTCTACGTTCTCAAAAAATCGAATGAAACTCTAGGATAATTAATATCTCCATTACGTTATAATCATTTCCGCGATAAAAATAAAAATTCGAGGATGAAATTTCATAATTTGCCAAAACCGAAAATTAAAAATCGATGAAAATATTGAACGAAAAATAAAGTAATAAAAAATAAAAATACACGAATAAAAACTCTCCGATAATAATTCCAATAAAAATATCAACTATCAATAAAAATCCACGCTCCCTTATATCCGATTTCCAAAAATGTGACACGAACCATCGCGTGATATAATTTTCATCGTCCAAATTTTTTCCAACGATCACAACCTGTATGACACTTTTGATAATTCGACTTAAGGCGCGTTTACATCATGTACACTCAAACTATAACACGATCAGAGCGAGGCTGGTTGCCCGATTCGGCCTAACTTCAAAATTTCTTCCCTGTATAACTTCACCCGATGTTCATTAATCCATTAATGAGTTAACGATCTGAGACGACAGAAGGCAGAAACTCGAGCTCCTTGCGGGCAGATCGAGACAAATGTAATTAATTAACTCATCGTGATCCAAGTTTTCCGCCTTATATATAGTATATATATATATACATATATACTTAGGGATATACTCTCAATCCTTCTTCTTAATGCGCACGAGATTGATCGCCATAATTTTGCGACCGTGTACCCACGCGTTCTAGAAATTCATAGCAATCTATTCCCACGAGCCGTGCGCCGAGATGAGCAGGGAAAACTGTTTGAAACTCGTGACAGCCTCCCAGGACGCTGCTACGTCAGGTTGCGCCTCTTCAACGTTCCAAACCTACGACTTCGACGGTTATAAGTCTCTGTTTTATATCCAATGTCTGTTGCGAATGGATAATTTCAATCGATCGTGGATAAATTTTGATACGGAGGATCTTCTTCGCGTGGATCGAATTTAGAAATTGTACAATAATTTAGTAAAAGTATTTCGATTGTCTGATATTTTGTTGATACAAAGATGATATTTCTTCAACTGTATATCGTTCACATCTCTTCAGTCTCAACTTCACGAATGTCTAGACACTTCTCAACTTCCGGAATCCGCCTGGAGAGAAAGTTTAATCGGGGCATTTTACTTCTAGGTGGCAGACGATTTGTTAACTTGACTGTTCGCGTTGCGTATTCGTTGCGTGTAATACCGTGGAATGGAATTAATTTTCGCGGGACACAGTGGCCAGGCAGCAGGAGGATATCGCGAGCAAAAGTTGCAGCGTGGGCGGTCCATCGCGAGACATTACGACAAGAAGATAAACGACCGACCACGCGAGACACCTTCTCATCTTTGTCCGGATTTTCCACACTCTTGATCCCCCTGGTTTTCGCAATTTTCACCGGGAGGCTTTCACGAGGAAAATCTATGGAGAGAGCATGGATCGACGTGGGTGGCTAAACGTATTGCGGCAAAACGATGGAAACTGGGCGAAGTGACGTGTGGGCACGGCCTTGTAATTTCGAGTTTTATCGCCGATTGAGCTTTTGAGTTTTCTTGGATTTTTAGTTTCAAAGTTTGGAAACGAGGAATAATTATTTGAGATATTTATTTATTTCGAACTAGAAATTTGAAATAATTATTTCTTTTTATCACTCAGTAGTTTTATTAATTACCATAAATTGAATAACTTTGATAGCTTTATTTCTGTTTGAATTACAGACACGAAAAGTAAATTCGAATTTGAATGACGTAATTCTGATGTGAATACGAGAACAACGTAATGATTAAAATAAACCTTTGGATAGTAGAATATATACCGTTGGAATATACCGAGTGTTTTCGAAATTGCTGTACCATCGAAAAGGAGATGATTCTAGATTTAAAAATAAATTGAAAATATAGAATAAAATATTGTGTGTACGAAATAATTATTTGAATAATACATATGAATGAAGAACAATGGATAATATTTGGATAATATTCGGATAAAAAATTGAAGATATTTAAAATACTCGAATAAAAATTGTATTCGAAAAATTTGGAATAGAAATTTGACTTTTGCCAGAATTTATCATAGTTTTATATTATACCTAACAACTGATATATATATATACCGTTCCAAGAACAGATCAGTGCCTAATAAAAGATATACAATTATCGCGTTTTCAAGATATCGTCATTGCTTCAAATAACAAAACACGAAACTTATTGTATAAATAAACAAAATAAACTAACAAAATCATCCATCACTTGGCAAACTGAAATATCTTTCACAAACAAGATTCTCACAAATTCACTATACTCCAATCTTAAAAAAATTATAAAATATAGTATAAAAAAATTAAAATAATACACAAATAATACATACAATAATTCTTCACCTATATATTCCACGTATATTTTTCTTTCCTTGATGAATTCTTTCGAATATGAAACCTTAAGAATCTCAAATAATATTCCAACCAAACAAAAATCAAATTCTACATTCTCAATCGTGAATCTCAAATTAATTCGCGTCCCAAAATTAACCAAAACGCGTTTATACGAAAATAAAGATTCGAGGTTCCTTCGGGGATCTAAAAAAAAATTCTATCCCACATTTTCGAGCATCCGCACACGCCTAGTTAATACCCAAGGACGAGAGAACAAGGAAGAAAGCGCGGGGGTGGTTATCGAACGCGGTCCAGCGTGCACACCGGTCGGTCGACAAATTTCAACCACAGAGCCAATATCGGGCGGAAAAACGCGTTTTCATCTGATCGAGGGCGAGCCATGGACCGTGTCTTTGCCTCGTTCGACTCGTGTGGGCATCGACGAGAAAGGGAAAGAAAAGAAAAGAGAAAAAAAAAAAAGGGAAAAAAAGAGGGTCGGACCGGTTCGCCGCCGTTGTTGTATCGGAAGAGAATGGAGAAAAAGGGGGAGGCGGGTCGAGGCGAAGGCAAACGTATGACGTCGTTTCGCGGTTCGTGAAAATTCCGGCATTTCAAATATTAGAACGAGAGCACCAACCGGTCAAACATTTATTTAACCTCGCTTTCGGCCCTTCCCTCTACCTGTCTTTCGTCAATCCACCATCAATCCTCCGTTTCCAACCCCTATTTCCAATAGCATTGCTACGAATACTATTTATTCCGATAATATTTATCCGATTCTTGCGCAAGAATTTCGATAATTTTGCCAGATCCTTGCAGATATATTTGCGTATCAGATGTTAGATTAGTGTCGCAAGAAGTGGTGGATTTAGAATGAAGAATCACGAGTTGAATCATATTAATATACGTAACAATTTATATCAATGAAAATTAACTTTTTAAATTTTCTCTTTTACTAAAAAAAGAAAAAGAAAAATTGAATAATGTTATAAATAAAAACGAACAATCCACACCTCGTTGACGCGACACAAAATTCAAATCGTCCAATCACGAATATCGTGAGCCGAGTCGAAGAGGATTCGCGGTTGCACAAGTTCTCTAAGAAAACACAGCCTCGTAGGATGTAATTTTCATCCAATGAGTAATTCATATCGATTCGCCTCGAGGAGGAAGTCAATCTCTTGCGAGCGTGGAGTGTGTTACACACAATGAACGCGATGAATCTCTATCTCCTCCTCCTCCTCCTCCTCCTTCTTTTCACCCCCCGTTTTCACCAGCCATTGTGGCGAAGGAACGAGGTACGATCGCGTAGGTTTCGTTGGAAAATCGGCGAAAACCTCGATCCTCGGGCTATGAACCGAGAATAATCGAAAATGCGATTCCTTCTCTCGATACTTACTTTGCGAAATCGAGTGAGTTGCTTCGTATCGATCTTAACGCGAATCCGATACGCGACAGATTTAAACCACGCTTTTCGAGAGATAAGTGGGATTTTTCTTTTTTTTTTTTATCGCGCCTACCGAAGAATTTTCCATCTAAAACGAGGGAATATTTGAAAAGAAACACGAATTTTAATTAAGTTGAAGCTGGATTTGACATTTAAAATGAGGTACGAGGTAGTTTTTTTTCTTTTTTCTTTTCTGATGGGATTTAAAGAGGTATTTAAAAGATTCTTTTTTTTCTTTTTTGATGTTTAATTACATTTGAAAAGTGATACGTTAAGATCAGATTTAAATTGATATTTAAGGAAATGGCAAATTAAGGGATTGCGTTTAAATGGAATATAATTTTGTTCCATATAATTTTCTCGCCATAAAAATAAAATTATATATCCAACTTAACTAAATATTAATTTTAATTAACGATTTCCCTGCACTTTTCCTTCTTTCAAGCGACAAAAGTTACTACGCGCGCCATCTGTTAACGCAACATTATAATAAAACTCGGGGGAAAAATTTATATTACAAGCGAAGCTAATTATTCTCGCAATTTCTTCAAAATTATCTTCACAAAAATATAATTCTCGTTTACCGTCTTCCAATTTAAAAGCTTTCGTTACACATTTTTTTCATAGGATGAAAAAAAAAAAGAAAGAAATAATTAAAATAATTACATTTAACAATCTGGTCCGAACAAAGAGCACAAAGAGCTCAATTTAAATCCTCGTTAAACCACCCTGCCGTTTCACACTCGTCATTAACACCACGCAAAGAATTTTCATCAACGCACGTACATCCCATCTTTATATACCTTTTCTTTTTTTTTTTTTTTTTCATCCTAGAATCGTCTCGTCTCATCGACTTTGCTATAAATATATATACGACTGCATCTAATCTCAGAAACTCGAACACGAAGTGAAAGCAATACATCCTATGCATTCAAAGGTGTTCTTAATTAACACTAAGAACATTATTCGGCGGTCGTGTCGATTATTGAAAACGTGCTCGACACGACTCAAGGTCCTCGAGATCTTGCACGATGCGAAATTAACGCCAACAGACTAATTTCTCTCCGATCCGGTCTTAATTAATCCTAGATTCTTATCTTCGTCGTGATTTTCCACCGACACGCTTCCACGCATAATATCCGTGCCGATACGTGTATGATAATATGGAAAAAGATACGCGCCGTTACTGGATCAAGAACGAGAAAAAGTCGTGGATTAATCCCCCTTTAAAAAAAGGAGAAACAAGAAAGTGAGCAGTATCCTGCTGCGACCTAATTAATATGCGACCTAATAATTCGAGGAACGTAAGATAATATATAATGGAACGGATGATTGTGAAATCCTACACGTCCAGATAGATAATTGAAAATGTGATTATTAGTTTTGATTTTGTTATACAGTTGGAAAGAGATGGGGCGAATAGTTTAATTAAACGAATTAATACAGAAAAAGAATTCAAGAACTCGTTCATCTATTCGAGATTAATCTATTTTTTTGAAATTCTAAAATCTACCTGTATTTAAATTGTTTGAAATTAATTTCGATTTACAAAGCGAACGAAATAAAGGATTGAAATTTATTTTCATCTGATACATAATTTCTCTTCTTTCCTTAGAACTTTTTACTCGGATATTTTAACTAATTATGAATCTGAACAATATAAAGGATCTAATGAAAGTACCATTTCCACGTGTCATTCATAAGAAAATACGAAAGAAAGATAACGAACGTATCAACATTGTTCAATTTAATGAAATATATGTCGAGGAAAACGAGTCAAAATTACGAGGAAAGAGACCTACTTTTTCCTTCCTGGCATTATTTCCAGTTCCCAGTAACACGTCAATAGATCAGGATCAGTGTCATCAATCTCTCACGCCTCTATACGAACTCTCATCCCGTTTAATGTTGTTGATTTAACATGGCCTGAGACAAACAGATTTTTTTCATTGCGTTCTTCGATTCTTCTCTCGGTAAAATAGCAAAAGCTACGTGAAATTTATCTAGTTTCTTCTTAAATATATTCAAAAAAATTACGTAAAATTATCTTACCCGTTCTGAATAAATAGCTTCTATTTATCTTTCCTAATTGAACGAATCATTTTGTATAATCTAACCTCGTAATTTATAAGACCTTCTAAATATTCAACCTAAATTAGTAAGAAAGTTTATACGACTTAATATGTCTTAGTTGAAAGGCCTTAATTCCACTACGTTTACACGATATCTTTTCGCCCTCGCACTTACTCGAAACACGCCTGCAAAGTTTGCTCATATATCTTAGGAAACAGTTTCTGTATAATTCAGTTGTCCCAACACGAGGTAGGTAAAGTACATCGAATCTCGTGGGATCAAAGGTATCAGAGACGGGTCTCCAAGTTCTCGATGCATCTCGAAGGCTCAATAAACAAAATATTCGTCTCCAACAAAGTTCCAACTAATTATCTATGATTAATTATAAAATATATTAAGCC
This sequence comes from Apis mellifera, assembly GCF_003254395.2. Taxonomy (NCBI): domain Eukaryota; kingdom Metazoa; phylum Arthropoda; class Insecta; order Hymenoptera; family Apidae; genus Apis; species Apis mellifera. The sequence continues at coordinate 4,371,177 of NC_037643.1, forward strand.
TCCGGTATTGTGTGCGATTTTAAGCTATTCAAAAAAATAATATGCTTTGAAAATGATCACGTAAGAGAGATATATTTGAGAAATATTAATATTATTATAAGACTTACTTGGTTTGGAACCCTTCGAATTCTTCTTGTTGCTCGCTGATGGAAGCTTCGAGGTCCAAATAGGCACCATAGTCGCCATCTTTGTAGAGCTGGAGCGCCGTATCATCAAGCTGAAACAAAAAAGAGGATATATTGTTAGTAATATATCTCGTTGAATTAAATCTAATTAACGTTAAATTAATTATATTTCATACGAATGATATAAAATATAAATACATGATGTTTACGTAGCAAAATATTTATTAAATATAGATTGAAACATAAATTTTCATTTATGTTTGACGATATTTAAATTATATAAATACCAAATTCAATTTACTTATCTTTTTACTCGAATAATCACTTTTATGCAATAATTTAAACACTTCAATCTGTAACATGAATATAGATAAGATACTTGAACATCATTGCACATTTCAGACAATTACAACAATACATTTATAAAATAAAACTTAAATAATGTGATAATAATTACTACTCACTACGACTACAAAATTTTAAAATGATCCAATTCCCAATCAACTACCCAATCATCGAAATTCACACGACGAAACACAACTTCATGCATCGCATAACCACTCGACGACGTGTGGAAATTACATCGCATCAGCAACATCACGCCACCTGTCGGCGTAAAATAAAATTAAAAAGCTACCCAGCTGTCGCAAATGATAGGCAGTTAAGCATCGGTCAATTTTCTCCTTTAACCGTTTCGAAACGGTGGTTCGAACACAGACTAGCCTCCAGCAAAGAGGCGACCTTTCACAATCCAGGGGCGGAAACTATTCCCAACTCGTTCTCCTAATTTTAAACTTGCGACGCCACTTTGCTAGGTTTTCGTGAATTACACGGCAAACTCGTCTCTCCTCTCTTCCCCTCCTTTATCGACTTAAACGCTTTCTGATTCTCGTGGCTGGGAGGGGATATCGTAGGAAGGATCCGGTGTAAATTCCGGTATCGGCTATAAACGTTCGTTTTCTATCCCCCGATTCGAGCATCCTTGAAATTTTCGTGTCGGAGAAAATTGTGAGGGAAGGGAAAACCGTTTCGCGCGGTGGAGCGAAGATTTGCAGCGTCGAGGATCCAACAGGGGGAATTATTGGGGGATGTGGAGAGGTGGATTCGAAGGGAATTCCTGAGAAGTTTGCCGAGGTAAATTGTAAAATGTAGCTTCGTTGTGTATACTGCCAAGCTGGTATACTGTTTTCCCCTGTTATCCTATGTTTCGTTGCTTGGTTCATTCAAATTGGTAGGATTGGTGGAATTTAATCACGCATACTCGATCGTCTCGTGACAAGAATTGTCACTAATAAACCGTTATCTTCTCTATCGTTCGAGATAATAGTTTTTCGATGGATCTTCCGAATGAAATTGAGCTTTTGAGAGAGAAGATTTGAGCTGTTTTTCTCATTTTTCGAGATGACTTCCAAGAAATGAGTTCAACGTACGAATAGACGACTTACGGGTCGACAATCTGGGTTAATGCAAGCTAATCTACTAAATTTATCTGCGGATCATTTGGTTCACGTACGTTTCCGTTTATGCAAGATATGATAATCTCTTCATCTGATATCAGGTGGTCTCGATTCGCTGGACACGCGACATTAAGTCACTGAGTTACATCATCAAGTCGTTTCAAAAAATAGAAACATTTAGCTCGTGAATTGAATACATGATGGAATTATTATCAAAAACAGGGAGACCGTGTAATAACGACGATGAAAATAACTTTGTTAATGATGAATTACTTTCCATGTTCCATGAAACGTAAGGTAAGACTGATTTTTTATTTTCCTTTCACTGCCAAATTAGAGGCAAGCAAATTTTTTAATATCTTTCATTTTTTGAGCGAAGTTAAATTCAGATAGGAAAATTTAAAATAATTTTCTCTTTCTGGAAAAAAAGAAGGGAATAAAAATCGCATCTCTTTCGTTTATTCCCGATTAACAAATCATTCTACGATAAATCCTGAAAGGATTAAATAACGGAAACGAAGCCTTTGTTCCCTCGATTCTTTCTCCGAGACATGGCCGATTCCCAGAGGTTTCCACGACGCGATGCCAGTATTTCTCGAAGAAATAAAACCACGAAGATGGTAGCGGAGAGATATTAGGGGGAAAAAAAGGAACGATAGGAGTCGCGTGGCGTGGAAGAGGAAGAGAGAAAAGGAAGCGAAGGTGTAAAGGAGAAAGTAACGTGGTAGATAAACCGAAAACAAGGAGAATGAGAAGAGAAAAATAGAGGCGAGCCGGTTGGGAAGCCGTAGACGAAAGCTAAATGTCCGCTTTAAAAATAGTCGAGCTACCTAGGTCGCTATATTTGTGATCCCTGTTGTCGCTGGAAAAGTTATTTTCCGCTTCCGACTTCATCGGCGGCGCTCTCTTCGACGATACTTCGAAAAACGATCGTTTAACAGGTATTAATTAAACGTTCGGCGGCGCGCGCTCGCTTTTTCCTGAGGATGAGATACAAGATCGTAGAGGAATTCTCTTCCTGTTCGTCGGTGTACGGAACGTTTTGCGATGGGTAGAACAGAAAAGGAACCAAGTGACTTCATAATGGAGCAAAATAAATTGAAAACGGGTATTTTAACTCGTGCGTGAGTCGATTATTTTTCTTCCATGATAGCGCAAATATGTGCGATTGACTAGCATTTAATTACTCTTTCGATATTTCTTGCTAAAGTTTTCTTCAAGATTTCTCGATTTTCGTTTCGATTAAATTTTTTCTCTTACGTGATATTTTTATATTTCTTATTTTTCGAATTAAATTTTACATTATGGTCAATCATAACGCATTTTTAAATTGCTTATTATTCTTCCACTACATGCACGATCTCCATTCACTCCATTTTCACTCGTTAGTGTTTAATAACACCCAATATTTTGTCTATCGTCCACCAATAATTTTTTCATTCACTAAAAAAAAAAAAAAGTACATTAGGAAAAACGATTGGGGAAAAAAGACTTGAGACAAAATACAAAAAAAAAAAAAAAAAAATACAAAATTGTGCGCGTACTATCCGGTTTATTCCCTGTAACGCCAAGCAGAGAAACACACGCGGCTGACCTATATTTCTAAAAATCACAGCTTCAAAATAGTCTGCCGGTTATAATGCAGCGGCTCAGTCAAGCACGCGCTGCATTTCTCCGGTTTCTAGGCGTCCTGCATTCGATGGAAAGCGAATTGCCTTACGTAATCCACGTGTTCGAGCTGCGTCTATCTCTCTCTCTTTCTCTCTCTCTCTCTCTTACACACTGGCCTTCAAGCGACAAAATTGGTTAACCGGAAACGCGATGCACAGAGAGCGCCACCGTAGAAGATGCATCACGACGATTGCATCGTAACTCCTAACAATACGATGACAGAGTGTTTGTACCTTTGCCTTTTGAACTTGCGTCACTTATGTAAGGAATATATATTTAAGATTCTCGAGAATTATGCCTTGTTTGAGACGCAAAATTATTAATTTAAAAAATTAATTTATCGAATAATTATATAAAAATTCGATAAATATATTAAATGTAATTAATTAGTAATGGATTTTCCCTCTGTTTCTAAAATCGTCATGTCATTCTGTTTAATTTTTCTGTTCTATTATATCGCGAGAAGTTCCACTGTCTGGAATTCTGAGAAAAACCGTATTATACAATAACATGGTAAATATTTATCTTTTAATACTCACATCCGTTTAATGAGACCTATTAATATAGCTGATGAATTCGTCCGATGAATCATTAAATAATATTTACCTTGAAACAAAGAAAGATCTCTTTAAAATAATAAAAAGTGTCCGAAATTATAAATTTTGTATTTGCAAATATTTTAATAAATAAAATTGAAGTTAAATTGTAAATCAATATATACAGAAACATAATACAGAAAAAGATTTCAACGTTTAAATTATCTTGATATTAGATAAATTAAAAGAAGCTCGTAACAAATTAATTCAACACTTTCTCCCAAACAGATAAACATTAACACGATAATACTTTTAATAATCATTTGTATAAATAATATTACACGGATAAAAAATAATTCCATTCCTGGAAGAAACACGATAAAAATCCACCTTAAGAAAAGCTTGCAACCAACCGTTGACTTTTAAGTTACATAAACAGTTTCATCAACATTCACTTTTCTACGAAGATGAAAAAAGAACCTGCTCCTAATGAATCCAGAGAATTATATCGCCGACACGAAATGGCAAAGTGAAAACAGTCCTTCCCTCCCTCCCCCCTCTCCTCGCGCACGTTCGATCAGGAATCTAATTAATCATAACATTAATCCAGTTCTACCACGCTCTGATAATTCCCTCCCCGATCCACGCATCATGGGAAAGTTGTTTAATTAGCCACTTAAAGTCTCACGGGTCTCGTATGTCTTCCCTACGGACAGTTCAATGTTTCCACACGTCCCTCAGGATCCACGTTGAAGAAACTTTTCACGGATGCGCCGCTGTCGACGTGCTTCAAGTGGAAGCGATCTCGAGACCGCTTCTTTCGCGGAACGATACGTCTGTTCTCTATCAAAAGACACGCCATAAGTAGTTGAAAGTGTATACAGTCGATCGCAAAAGTTTCGCGTAAGGAAATTTTGAACGTGAAATTTTATTATTTTTTTTTTTCCCCTTAGAATCAGTTGAATATGGTTATTCCGCGAAAATGGAAGATTTCTTTCTTCGCGCAATTTATTTCTTACGCGGAATTTCACATTTGAATATTTATTGACGTTACTTCGATTAGGAGTGGAAAAAAAAGAAATACATTCGTACAGTTTATGTGTTTATATATATATACGAGTTTACGAGGATGATGAAGTGTGAAGAAACGACAGTTTCTCTACAACGAAAAACGAGAGTTGAGAGATGTATGTTTGAAATCTGAATATCGAATTCAACTTGTTTTTTTCAATTTTACTATCGTTTCAAGTTATCAAGCATCGAAGAGGAGATTTTCTTCCAGTTAATCAATTTCTAATTTTAAAATCATTAGAATTACATGAAAGAATTAAGAATTGCATAAAAAATGTTATAAAATATTATGAATATTAAGAAAGTGACGCAACGTTGGAAATATTATGACATTAAAAGTAAAGATTTATGACGAGCCGCGAGTTAATCTCCGGTTAATCTACGGTATTTAATTTCAAATCTAAAGTTCATAATTTAATTTAACACCGTGAAATTACATCGACTGTTTTACGTAAGAATAAGATGACTTGGATGGTACAGGAATTACGAGTTCGCTGTTCCATATTTAACTAAGTCGTACGTCGATATCGAAAGGGGAAAGTTGCAAGGTTTCTTCCCGTCATATAGCACACGATGACACAAATGCTCCGTCTCAATTACAAGTTAATACGAGTGAAGTCGCAATGGAATGCGAATCGTGTATGGATAAAGATCAACCGTTTTGCCTCTGCCAATTTCCGATCAAAAGTGAAAGTATATTAAATTGGAAAATACGCGATAATCATAATAAATCGCGATAAAAGTTGAAATGGTTAATCGATTTAAAGATATACTCCGACATTTCTGCAACATTTCCTCTGAATTTTGAATAAAAATTCCAATTTCCATGACATTTGTACAAATAAAAAATTTCCGAGGGATAGAAATTTTAAAAGAATTGAAAAATTATAAAAATTACAAAATCTCAAGCATAGAATAAACATTTTCCTCTACCATTTACTTAATTACACTTGTATATGCTTGTAAATAATTAATGTTAATAAACCAAACCACGCGTTAACAACCACTGACACAAGCTGTAAAAATGTACTTTCTAAAATCGCTAATTTCCATATAATACTTTACTCGTCAAATTAAAATAAAAATTCCAAGTAAAAACCAAGTTGCTTATTAAATTAACCCGAATGATCGTCAAGGCGAGAGGACTAATCTGAATTAAACAACCGTTCAATTCGTAAAGAAAACGTTACAATTCCATTATGCAAATTCATCGTGGGTCGAACCCGTTTTCCACGGAGGAAAAGGAGTCGAAATAACGAAAAACGATTCGAGGAAGAACCTGCAGGGTTTTACCGTTATCCTTCGAAGATAATGAAAATTCAAGAACGTTCGTCGATTTGACGGAAGTCTGGCCGGGATAAACGAAAGCCTTTCCGAGACAATTAACCGAGATAGGCGAGCACGTTCTGCTCGAGTGTGCGAAACTTTCACGATCACCTCCTTTTTATTCGCAATCACTTGCCAGACACTTGCACGCGATCGAGTAACGCAACTCATTCACGGAAACGCACAATTATCCCATCGATCGATAGAGGAGATAAGTCTAAATATCGAAAACAGGCAAAGTAAGGATACTTGACAAGGTAAGGATTTGTAGCGAGACGGGAAACGCCTTCTCGCGTTCATTAAGAGGTGTGCAAGTTAATCAATTTTGTGGATAATTGAGTTTATCGATCCTTTTATCGATGTTACTAATAAAGGTGATATATCTGGATTGATATTCGAAATGATATTTTTGAATACTTTGGAATGTTTGTTTTAGAATTGTGATAAATTGTAAGTTGATTTTTTAATTATTATCTAATTTAATTTTTAAATATCCTTGCCACTTTTTATTTTTATTTATTACTACGTATCTTGTTTATATCAAATTTAAAATTTTAAAAATTAAATATTGAATCTAATGATTGAAAAGATTGCCAGAATTTAAGCTAGCAAATCTATAGAAATAAACAACCAAATTCTAAGAACTAACAAATCTAAAAAATATAAACATCGATAAATACTTGTTTTCAATTGTAAATTACTTATGATTAATTATACGTGAATAAAATAAAATTATTTTAATACTTTATATAATTAATCGATAGATATTATCATATTAATTAATTTCATTATGCATTGAATAACAATTCACATCCAATTACGTATTAGTGGAAAATCGATAAAGATAGAAAATTAATTCCCTGAAATATCCTTCTCATTCTGTTAAATCGTGACACCAAGTTGGATCAATAAGCTCTCGCTCGAAATTATTCTGCGTCGTTACGCCAAAAATCTGCCGTTCATTAACACGCTGTCGCAATCCTGTCTAATTATTAGGAATCATTTGGGCCCTTTCTGGCGTAAACTCGTCCAAGGGATTCACGCAACGTGGAGTTAATTCGAAGTAGAGCAATTACACATGGAAATACAGGAATATCGATCCCCGGCCACCATTGTCTCGTTAACAACTTCGTCAAATTTTGTCAGCAATTAGTCCGAGTTATTATTGATCGAGTTACCATTTCGATTATGAGGAAGTAACTTCCTGCAAGATTACATCGGCCGGAAGCGAGTAACTACGTTTCAGCGGAATTTAAATTAAATTTTGACGAACTTGGGCGGTGATTAAACACAAGATCAAGTTAGATGTAGTATCGCGTTGCGTTTAAGATTTCTCTTCCTTCGGATTAAATTTGCGACAATAATGAATAAAATTAAGAAAATTATATTTAAACATTACAACGGAAGAATAAGAGATAAAATTATTTAATAAAAGTTGAAACATTAAATTTGAAAGATGAATTTTCTTGAGATGTTTTATTTTCTTTTTAAATAAATAATTGAGGCTGATAATAATTAAAAATCAACCATCCTATTTAATTCTAATTTTGTAATCAATTTATATTTATTTTTTGAGATTTTCTAAGAGTAAAAGACGATGCAAACTTGAAGGCAAAAATAAAGTTCACTTTATAAAATTTTAATAAATCATGGAATACGAAAATTATATAAATTTTAATGCCTGTTTCTTTACGATCTTTTTGTTTACAAATAATTACCGACTCGAATGATTAAAACGCAAAATGTTCTTTTAAAGAAAACACATATTCGGCTAAAAATCATCGAAGACTGCTACATTCATATTTTGTATAATTCATCGACATAATGTATTCACTTTGAATTATTCTTTACACTAAATAAGCAATGCAGTGTAAAAAATTAGACGTCGCTTGGGCAATTAATAATTGTCACTACGCGGAAAACAGATGGGAACTGATTTGAATTTGAAACGACCGCCAATAAGCGAATAATTCCTAGAACAGCTTGCGAATGTTGAAGCTTAGCACGGTTGAATGGCGATGTGGGCGGCACGTGGGCACGCGAATACGTTCCTCTTCAATCATCGGGAACGAAGACATCTCATCATTGTCAGAAGAACGTAAAAGAGAAAGTACCACGTGCCGTGGTTCAAAAATTTTCAAAAGATCGTATATAAAAATATGCAAAATAAAAAAATAATACAATATTATAACTCGAAAAATTTGATTTTGATTAATGGAATTGAAATGAATTGAAGTATCATTATTGATATTAAATAACAACAACAACAACAATGAGGATATACTATTGATTGAATTAATTTTATTTTTACAAATAATAAAATATGCAATAAAAAATAAAATTCTTTAGAGATTAAAAGTTTATAATGCTATATAAAATATCTATTTGAATGAGGATTCATTGTTATATTTATATTTGGTATTTCTTTTTGTTTTTGTTTTTCTAAATAAATCAGTTCTTATTGAGAACGATGTCAGTTTTAATAAATGATGAAATCTCATCTTCGATTGACTATTGACGATTATTTTCTTGCTCTGTTACCTTCCAAGAGGAAATAAGATTGAATGAACCACCAAGCAATACCAAGGTAAAGTGTTCGTTACATTTTACCTTCTTGGAACTTGCCAATCGTCCGTGCCTAACTATACCTAACTTCCTCTCCGTTATTAAAGATGATTATAGACGACATTTCCAATTTTTCCTCCTAGCAATCGACAAATGCAATCGATGATTCTATTCTATATCGTCTTAAAGAAAAAAGTACTTATTACCACCTGAACATCATCATTGAAAATTGTTACCATCATCAGATGATCCAAAAATATACTTTTCACAAAATAGAAAACTGCCAACATATTCAAATCAACGTTTAGCATCGGAATCTATCTGATATATTATTCATGAACCTTCGAAACAAATTTAAAATCATGAGAAAGATTGATACAGCTTTACTTCTCGATAAATTCTTCAATAAATGACGATTGGCGTCTCCGCCCTCGTTTCATCGATCGATCAGTTTTGCGAAACGAATTGCCAGGGAACGAAATTTTCGCGGCGGGGCATCGACGCGTGTCCGGCCAGTTTTCGCGCCATAATTTCGGCCGTTGTTTACCACGACGGATGTTTCCGGCGATGGATATCCGCTCGGCGCACCGTGAACAGTGCGGATACATCTTTCGTCCGGATAAATAATATCGCGGAAATCGGAATTAATGGCGCCCCGTTATGACCGTTTTTCGATGAATTAAATGGAATGTCGCGCCACCGCGAAACCGCATAAATTACCCGCCCGCCCGTTTATTCGTTTGTTTGTCCGAGTGCATTTTTAAATCAGTTTATCTTCGATTATATCGGCTCGGTAATCGGAATACGGAAACATTGGATCCGTGTGTGACGAGCGTGCGTTTATCGATCCCTGGATCCCTGGTCGAGTGAAATTTTTTTTTTTTATCGGAGACGAGAAATTGTATTTTGGAAACAATGGAAAATGTTTCGTTGCGTTATTTCGTTTATTAAATAAATACGGCGAATTTTATTATTTTATTTTTCATATCGAATCTGTCGAATCGTAAATTCCAAAGTATATAAATATAAAGTGAGGAGAGAAGTATGTTTATACATCACTAGATTTTTATTTACGAGGGTACTTAATAAATATTTGGAATGTGTCAAAAAAAAAGAGAAACAAAATATATTTTCATGCGAATTTTTCACTTGTCATAAAAATAATATCCCTCAGACATAAGTTTTATTCTTCAAGATATTTTATGTATATTAATTCTTTCTTACAGTATAATCTCCAATATCGAGGGAATGTATTCACAATCGTTTTCAATCAATAATATTCCATAAAAATATGCAATTGCAATAACAATTAATAACAATTGTAAACTTTATCGTGCAAGCCTAAACCGTATCTGATCGAAAGCAATAAATAAATAAGTTAATAAATCTTCTACTAGTTACGAGACACGTTTTGTAAGGAAGAACTCGTGCTGAACTATATATTTCTTCTTGCGAAATTTTCTTGAACGAACGAGAAGGAAGTTTGTTTTCGGACGTCTGCAGATGGTGGCTACTAGAGAGTTGAAAACAGTGGGTGGTTTGGGGTTTAGATGGAGCAATTCCGAGATAGAAAGTTACTTGTTCCTGAAAACTTATTCGTCGACGTGGTCAAAAAGTGATCTAGGAACGTTTAATGAAGCTCGGCGAACAAAATTTAATGTTTAACCAGCCACGAGCAGTTTATCCCGTGATAAATTTCATGTCGGTTCATTACCGACATTTTTCACCGTTTTTTTTTTTTTTTCTTTTGCCATCTTAAATGCTCTTCTTCGAGTTACAAACAGGTTTATCATTTCGCAGTTTGTCCAATTCTTTTCTCTCGATGAAAACGAATTACTGGCACATTCGTGCAAGAAAATTAAAAACAGATTATCGTTGTATAGTTCAAAAAAAATTTTCAATTTTAACTTTAGAAATGTACGATTAATCTTTGAAAAATTATAAGATTATTCGTTAATTTTTACTTTCCTAATAGAATATTCAACGATGAAAATCAATCAAAAACAGAAAATATAATAATACTAACTTGATTTTGTCAAAGAAAAAATAGTTCATCATTTTCTATTCTGCATATACTATTGTACGTACTATCATTTCATTTCCACGCAAAAATTATTTTATCATACGAATCAATAGCCATTTTACCGCGGTTGGATTTCAATAAATTTTTCTCAGAAAGGAAGAATAAAAATTTGGCCAATTGTTCTCTCGCTCGAGCGAGAGAATCCTCCCTCTATCCTTGTTTCTGCCACATGGAATAGCACCTGCGAGAAGGGCGACTGCTCGAAAGGCAATAGCACGCATCGACTTGCATAAATACGACTCGATTTTTGCCAGGACAAGGGACGAAGAATGGCGCGCCCGCTTTTGACTTCAATGGAACCTGTTTACCGCATGAATGATTGAACGGTGCTCGGCAACTCGATTCGAGCATTGCCGATTACATCCTCCTGCTCCTGCTCTTTTTTCCCCTATCTCGGCAAGAGATAAAATTAGACATCCGTGTGCTCGATTTCGAGGAAGACGATCGAGAAATATCACGTGGTTTAGGCGAACCGGTTGTCCAATATAAAAATCGAATTCCGTGCAAGCGAATTGTTTTAATTTAAAATTTGTTGGTAAAAATACACTTTCCCTATTTTCCTGGAGAAACATATAAAATGTGGAAAAAAGAAAAATAATCGTTATTATTAAGATTATATTTGAGATTCGTTTCCTTTCTCCTATATCTCCTTCAAACGAGGCAAAAGAAAAATTTAATACAGCTAGATGGTTCTAAATTAATCATTTTAAAAAATTCATAGAATAATATTTCCATTGCGAAAAATGGAATATCATCGCAATACGAGTAATAATAATAATAATCGAAATAAAAGATATCATTAAATTCAAAAAGTTGCACTGTATGCACGTTCAATCTACGAACCATTCATCATCATCAAAAGATTGATAGAGAACAAACTAATAAATCTCATTTATCACAACGGCAATTACACTTAAGAAACACGTCGATTCAAACGATCCAATGAACAAAAAAAAAAACCCCCCAATCGACCGACAAAGAGCAATACAATTCTTTTCTAGTTACAATCGACTCATCTCCCTTCGAGAGCCCCGACAAAAGGCGATCGATCGGCCGAACAGAAACAAGCGTTTCATTGCGCTAACGCACATTGATTGCCGTTACGTAACATCGCGTAAATAATACGATTACATTCCATCACGATTGCACAATCGAAGGTACAACAAATTACCATAAGTCGTTAATCATTATTCTCTCTCTGTCTCTGTCTCCGTCTCTCTCCAAACAGAGATGTCGCCACCATAGAATTAATCGTAAAGAAAAATTCGAGTCTCGAATTGATAAATATTTTGTAAAACGAGTGTTTCCATAAAGGACGAAATAAAAAATGAACGAAAAGGAGAAGTAAGGAGAGGACAGGATGAAACAGAGGAATAATATCCTAGAAATGGTCCGGCCAGCCATTCTCCAACTTGCCCCATTCCATCGTTTTCGTCATCCTCCACTCTTGGCTCGAGTATTTCGACCAGAGGAGAGGATTCTTATACCACGGGAATATTCCTTTGTTACTTCTTCACAGGTTCTTGCGCGATAAAGAACACAGGCTCGAGAGGAGGCATGGCATCTCATCTCGAGAGCACCACTTCAACCGACCTCCTCTTCTCGCTCGCCCTTTCTCTCTTTCTACCGGCTCGCAAGAGCTCCTTTCCAAGCTGCCTCCGCGCTTGAAACGTGTCTCTCTCACCTGTCCCCTTCCGATTTTGTATATTTATAAAGGTAATAGATACTTTTTCCAGGATGTTTCCACGTAAGAAATATAGTTTTAATAAATTCGATAATTCGTAATCATTTAAAGAAAAGTTTTATGCAGATATGTGAAGTAAAATTAAAAAATAAACATAAACGGATAATTAACTTTCTTTTACAATATCAGATGTATAAATTAATAAGAATTTTGAAGCCTAAGCTTGTCGAAAAGCTAAAGTTTGCGCGATTGAAATCCTTTGCCTCTTCACGATTGATTTTAAATGATTCGAAATTAATTTAATTTAATAATTTTCTTATAAAACACGAGAAAAAGTATATATTTTTTTCAAGAGAGATCAAGCATGCAAGCTCTGCATTATTCAAAGTCAATCATACACTATCTTCCATAAATCACCAGTCACTTACTACATTTAGAACAGAAATTAATGAGCATTGTAATTACAGAATGAAGTTAACATATGTTCATCGCATTAAAAAAAAAAACTAATTCATATTACAATTTAAAAATTGTATTATAATTACAAACCTCATAGTCTTCGAACCTTCCTAAATTAATTCACGTATCGAGATTTCCAATATTTTAAGATAAAATTAATTTTAACTCTGTTCAATTCTAAGATTCCTTCATTTTTTCTCCTCCAAAGCGAAGAAATGTTATAATAATCGTAACACACTTCTTCAATTCTTAAAAAAGAAGGGGAGAAAAATTGAATCGGATCAATAATCGTCTCAAAACGGATTCAAACGATGGAAAAATTGATCGAACTCGAGAGAAAAATCAGATTTGATAAAAATTAGATTGGAGAGAGGAGGATATAATATCGAAAGAACGAAGGGGAGAGGAGAGAGAGTTCTTATGCATTGCCGAAACGACAAGTTTTTCGACCGGTCGTGTCCTTGACGATCGATGGCCTCACCACACGCCGACATCCGGTGGGCAACGGTTCAAGGACCGTCGCGGTTTCCACGAATTAAATCGATCGTCCCGGGACCGGGGGAATTTTTTTTATCGATCCGGTTGCACCGAGCTCGTTTTCAAACTTTAATTACGACGATCGCGATACACGGCGGGTCGTGGAAAAGGAGGAGAAGCTATGGAGATCGGGCACGATCTCGCCGCGGCTCGTTTAAACACGCCGATTTGAATATGAAATTAGAGCGTGACCTGGATCGAATTAATTCTCGTTCGACGCACCCTTTCGCCTGCTGTTTTCTTGCTACTTCTCGTCCATTGTTTCGCAAACTGTTACGCGTTCATAAACAATTGTTTTTGTTGACGAGGTATGACGAGGTATAACGAAGTATTGTACAACGTAATGAAGTATAAAAGATACGGTTCGATGGAAACGAAACGCAGTGAAGAATATATATTGGAATATTTATTCCATGATATCATTGTTTCCAATTTTCTAATTTGTTTCGTTTGGAAGTTTGGAAGGAAGAAGAAAATTCGAGCAAGTTTATTTCGATGGAAAAATTAATAAAACAGGGATATTTTTAATAATAAAAATATCTTTTTACGATTCTCTAAGATTTGAGAATTTTATATATAATTTTATTCGATAAACATCATACCTATCATCTTGTATTTAATAATTTTGCAAAATCGAAAAGGAAACTTATTCGATACATTCTCGATAAATAATTGAGTTAATGAAGTATTTATACGTAATGGAGAAAGACGATAGATGATGCAACTAAATATCGTGGATATTTTGATCGATCGATTGGTTACAAAATTGTTACAAAGTGCTGATTATTTCCGCGATTATTTCGCTTGAACTTTCAGAGAAATAATGGTCCGATTATCGAGAGTGTAGAACTTTCTTTAAATCGGAGAAACTCATCGTTAGGGTCAAGGAGAGAGTAAATCGACGAACATCGCATTTGTCCGAACAATGTTGAACTTTTTTTTAAAAAGAACTCGTCTTTGAAAAATCGATAAACCGAGAAATAAAATTACAATTATTATCTTTTGACACTCCAAAATAACAACACAATAATATATATTAATATATCACGAAACAATTATTAATCAAGTCCTTTCGTGTATTCAAGATTAAATCCTATTCAACCATCAAGATATTATTTACAAATCGACAAATCGTTTCTATAAACACATTCAACATTATTAAATTTATAATCCTATCAAAGTTTCAAATTCAATAAAAATTCGATATCCAATCGTCGCAATGATTTCTCCATATCGAAAAGAACGCGACGTGGATAATGGCGAAACGTCCCGACAGAGAAAGGTCGATTCGTCGTTTAACGCACGATTTACGGACGGTGGCATTTTATTGTCATCGAATACCATTTCTTGAGCGAGAAAGTCGTCGATTTTCCCTTTGATACGCTGTGGAAAGTTAAATCGGCAGCTCTCCTCCACTGGCTGTTAAATCGGCCTCTCTCGCTACCGTGTTCAAGGATTATAAAGTCTGATCGGCTCTCGTCTTGCGTCTTGCGTTTCCTGATACACGATCACCAATGTACGCTGAGGATTATGACGAGCGTCTCGAACATCGAGTGATATCGAAACACAGGCCCTCCTCCATTCAACAGGCATGCATTTCATCCAGCCTTTATTCGTTTTATAACAACCGGAAACGTTGATTTCCTCCTCGCCAGTGGGTAGATCTCGTCTCGTTTATATTTTAACGGATACGAGTAGCAAAAAATTTAAATCCGTACTTTTTTTTTTTTAAATAAATCCATTCTACAAATTTACTCGTGAGCGTAAAAAAAGAAAACACACTTATTTTGATCACAAACTTTACAACGAGGCTCGAGGATTTCGCGAAATGATTAATATACTGGCAATATAATATCTTTGAAAGAATCAAGTAGCAGCGAAAGTATAACAGGTCTTCTTTAGCCCTCGATAATCGATGAACGAAATACGAAAATTTCACGCTTAATGGCTGGCGAAAAGAAAGGCCTTTGGATCGGTTCACATTGCACGCTAAACCGCGCGAAACTTCAGCCTGAACTAAACAAGGCGTTGTGCAGCTGGCGCGCGATTTGGGTGGCCGAATCCGCTCGAGAAGAAACTTTTAAACGGGGCCATGCTTCCATTTACGCTAACTGGTAAGAAAGTCTCCGAGAATCTACGATATTCAACTGTGGCGGTTGAATTGTGGCGATGATTCGCAGTTTGCCAAGAAGGAAGAAATTTTGGGAAGATTACGTCCGTTTGAATATATATATTAAGAGCTTTAGAAAATTATCTTCCCCTCTTCATGAAGTTAGCTCGATTGAAATTATTTCGTTAATTGATACGATAACTTTAATAATTGAAGTTGAAGTTTCTTAATTCAACGCTCGTGTTTGGCTTCCTTATTTTTATCTTACAGATTTGTTGTGTAATAACAGGTCAGAAATATTAAATTAAAGTACTGTGTATGTATCTATGTATGTTGGAGCGTCATCTATGCGGAAGAGATCTGTAGTTCAGTAATTGAGAGTGAGAGAGAGAGAGAGAGAGAGAGAGAGAGAGAGAGAGAACGATTGAAGCAATTTATCATTTATCATATTAATTATATCGATATTATATTACGTCAAATATCTTATATCAAATTTTATTTATTCCAAATTTAATTTATACTTAATTTGATAAATAATATTATGCAAGTTTTCAGTATAAATTAGAAAATGCAAATATATGTAATTTTAAAAATTACTTTAAATTATTTTTGTTAAAGACGCGTATTCGAAATAAAAGTTAATTTCATAACTGTAAATTAGATAAGTAACAATAAAAAAAAAATTAACGAGGTGAATATTATTTTGAGGAAAGTAGAAGAAAATTTTAAAGCGTGAAGAATATATTTTCAAAACTTCTTAAACTTGGCTAGTTTAAAATTCTTCGATAAAGAACTTGGAAGTTTGGTTTGGAAATTATCAATATGCATATGCAAGAATTACATTGTACGCCATATAAATTATTTCACTTTGTAAATGAAAAATTTGTTTACAATCAAAAAAAAAAAAAAAACATTATTTAGATTTCTGTTATTGCACAATATTTCGACAATAACGAGAAACGAGCCATCGACGAATGTAATTAAAATCGATGAATTATTAATCAAGTACTCTGTTTAATTTCGATGTTCGACCAACCAAATGAGAATTTAATGAAGTTAATACAAAAGAGAGAGTGAGAGAGAAGAAGAAGAAGAAGAAGAAGAGAGAGAATTACGAAAAAAAAAAACGAAAAATTGATGAAATTTAATTTTGACGTTTTAATTAATTTCTTGCGTGAAAAAACTATCGAACAAATAACTATCTCTTTCTGATTTTTACAATTCTCGTTGATGAACATCATAACGAATCGAAAATCAACTATAAACAAAATGTTAATATATTATATCCTATTCTCTTTTCGATTTTATACCTTCTACAATTTAAAATTTGGAGAAGTTGCTAACTATTTTATTATTGATTTATGATTGAAAATAGTTTATAAATAAAAATTAACCATTAGACTATTATATATTGCAAATTATCAAAGATATAAATATTTCAAATCCTATAGAAGATTTCTGACAAATTAACATGAATATCATTTTTTTAATTAATATAACAAAATTTCTCTTACCTTCTTTTCTTTTTATATTTTCAACTATCATATTCCTATTCCTCTTTATTTTATCATATATTTTGTAACATTTTATTACATTAATCAATAAATTTAAAGAAATATAAAAATTTTATTTTGTGCATATATAATCTTATTAAATATACTCTCTCTAATTCACTTAATCCCCCTTCTCAACTATATCAATTTTGAAAATTCTCCTGAAACAAGTCTTACACTGTATAACTATTATAAGATAACTCTTTTTTGATACAATATTCGAGCAGCAATCTTATACCTAGGAACATTATTAAAGTTCCTTTCTTCGATATCAATTTATTAATATACAATTTTCAGAGAAATAACCATTGCCTCTTATAAAAGATGTCTCCTTAAAAGATTCTCGGATCTTCCAGCGAGCCGTGGTCGATCAACGACGAGAAGGAAGAAAGGAGAAGAGGAGCAGAAAGAAGGAAGTTACTTATTTCGTTCGAGAGTCTATTAAACGTGGCACGAAAAATATTTTCTCCGTTCGCTGATTAAACAACGGAGCCTCCTCTCGCGGCAGATTTTATGCTAATTTAATCCCGGTGAATAAAACGGAAAAACGGGGGAACTTTTTCCACGATTTATCTTGCCAGGGATAATTAGCGGGGGATTATAAAAGCGGCGAGTTACCTGGAACGGTGGAAGTCAAATATTAAATTGCAAAAGTTAGAAATCGCGAGGAACTCGACCGTTTCCCTTTTTTTTTCCTTTCTTCTTTTTTTTTTTTTTATTTAAAGGACTCTGTTACACGGCAGATATCGCGTGATTTAAAACACCATTCGATATCGTTCGTATCAAAAAGCTTGGCACGCTTGATATTCGTTGTCCAATGAATATTATTTTTGAGAAATATTTATTCGAATTACATATTTCGAATTTATTCGTGGAATGAGCGTATCGTTATTTAAAATATTAAAAAATTATTTTTATTATTGGTTGATATTTTATTTCACGATATTATCTTATATGCACCACGAGTTTCGACTTATTGAAATTTTTATAAATGAAAATTTGTACGAAAGATTTTTTTTCTTTTTATGAACGGTTGTGTTAATAATTTTCAATAATAAATAACAATAATTTTATTAATATTTATGTTATTTTTTGTTAAATAAATAGATATTAATCCAATTAAGTAATTTAATTGAACTGATATCGAAATGACACTACTTTCTTAAGTAGTTACGAATGAATTTCTTTTTTTAAAATATGCAAAACTATTATAGTGCAACGTAATTTAAAAAAAAAAGAAGGAAAAAAGAAGAAAACAAAGAAATGTAACTCGAAAAAACAACCGATGAGACTATCATTTTGAATCTCATTTACGAAATGATATTTACAAGCTAAATATTTCAAGTCAACAAGTGTACAATTTACACAAATATTTCGAATACCATGGTAAATACCACAACGAATACCATACAGGATATACAAGCTCGACAATGCTTGACTACGTTTATCCGCAGTGGGGGTTAAAACGCAATCTCCAAACACCTGTCATCTCACCTACAACTCCCTTTCAACGAATATTTCTCCCTGCATCCATTCCTTCCTTCGCGTTTCGACTCAGATTCCACCTTCGCAACATGTTGCTACAGAAGTCGCTGTTAATTAGCATTTAATTAGCATTATGAAATCAAACGATGAATAGAGGGGGGCATGTCTACAGCGGTTTCTTTTACACAAAATATGTGTAAATACGCGATTTAATTACCGGCTCGATTCGAAATACAGGAACGTAATGTACTATAAATCACGATCTGCTTCGTTAAACTATGTGAAATCGGTATCGAGTATAACGATAGTGTAAGTATGCAAGAAATATTTTCGTTAAATTGGAATGTTAGGCTATATCCACATCAACGTGTTTGCAAATTGTTTGCTGACTAGAGATATTTTCCACAAGAAACGTTCTTCGAGAAATAGAATATTAAATAAAATAAAAAATAGAATATCTCATTGTTATGGATTTCTAAAACAATTTCTAAAACAATGTTATCCATCTTTCTTAATTCTCCTTTTCATAGTAACTATATTTCTATCTTAATACTCAATGATAAAATATCGGAACAAAGATACAATAATAATCCTCCCGATAAAACTTCTTATGGAAACAATTTCAATTTCAAAAAGCTTTTACTTTCAACACAAGTATTTACATTAGACGATTTTTAATCTAACGATCGTATCGATCGATCTAAAATTCAATCAAACTTCTCATTCGATATAAACACGACGCCAATCAAATCGAAATAACTTGTAATTGTTCCAACTAGAAGTTTACACAAACGATGAACGTGTACGTTTTCGTATCACAACGTCCATACATGTTGTTCGCGAATATTTGACAACGGGCTGAACTGTTCTCGAATAATTTTAACAACTCCGACATGATAATTCGTTTGACGTACGAACAACATTTCGCAGCTGTTCTCGATTAACAAACGGAACGCGAATAGTCGAGGTCAATATGGAAGGCGGCATTAGCGGCGAGTGATCAGAGAATGAACTGCGAATGGTACTGGCAGATCGATTACGGTGACATTAAAGTCCGGGCTAATCGGTAGGAGACACGAGCTTCGTGATAAAGGCAGTCGCCTTGACTCAAATTCTGCCAAGCCCGCTTTCAAACACGATCGCCACTGCGAAACGAGCCGTTTCCTCTTCTCGTTAGGAGGTTGCGAAAAGAGTTTTAGGCGAGTAAACAGAAAAACGACGGGTTTGAATGTGTGTTCTTTGTGGCCCTCGACCCAGTGGTTGTCAAAGAGGAACGTGGAGGAAAAATAAACAGTGTGTAGAATTCTCTGTAGAAGAAATCAATTTTTGTTTCACGGATCTACGAATTTTAATTCGTAGTTGTGTCGATGAATGAATAATTAAGTCAAGGAGTTTGAGTAATTCTAAATGATTATGTGAAATAAGTTTAAGTTTATAAAAGATGCAAATATGTATGCAGGAATGAACGAGATATTTTTAGTATGAAACTATCCAGGATGATTTTTATCTTTCTCTATGAAGCACGATAATAATTGTACATTAAGAAATCTGCGACGAGTTTGATGTATTAAAAGAAAATTTATAGAATTTACTCTCAAGAAATAGAACGTCTTCCTTAAAATATTTTTCATATTATCGAAAACAAGAGAGATTTAAATAGTACAAGTTAAATAGGACATCTCGTACAACAAGTTATAACACGTATTTACCCAAACTTCTACACCTTCGAGTAACAAACTTTGAACTAGTTAACCCGTGTAAACAGACGAAACTAGAATAATTACGAATCATATTATACTTCAAATAAATACCAGTTTAACATTTGACATCTTTACAACTTCTTTAATAAGTATGTAGTTAGCTTAAACACGAAGTATAATGATCTACAAACAATACTCAAATAATTTAACCTACATTTTACAATTTTTATAATCGTTCGTTTAAACTTTTATAAATAGATATTATGCAAATTTGGCTTTGTTTTCTAAGAGAATGATTTTATTTAAAAATATCATAATAGGTATTTTTCTATAAATATTGTAGAATTTTGTCTTATTTTATATTAATAAGAGGACTCATTCTGTTGAATAATTGCTAATTCAAACACATTGGAAAACATTGATGCATAGAATCAATATTGAAACGAAATATTTACAATAAAAAAAAAAAAAAAATAATTACTCTAGATTGAGAATCCTTGACACAGAACCAGAGGAATGTTGTAATGTGCCGAAATCAGCGTTATATCTTAGTTACCTGGCAACAATCTCGCTTATCACTCGCCTCGAAATTAGCCTCTTAACTCGTTCTGTAAACGTGGACCTACGAATTATCTCTCGTATAATTATATGCATATATTAATAAACAAGAACCGCGCGCTTTCACCCAGATTTGATTAAATTGTACAAGATATAAATACACAGAAAATATATATAAAGTGATTCTGGAGACTAAACAAGAAAGTTAATGTAAAAAATTAATCGATTGAAATTTCCTTATTGAATTATATGTAATTTTATTTTGCATGAAACGAGATAGAATTAAAAAGCCTTACATTAAAATTAATCATAGTTTTTAAAATACGAACTCTTGGTTGTAGTATACTTAATTAATGACTTCATATTTCTATCATAGTATTTTACATTTCGAATATTACAATGCTTTTAATGTTTTTATATTGCCTTTATCAGAGAAAACTTTTTCAAAGATAATATTTCTATCTCGTCTCAATTACTGCAAAGTTAAGTTACTTATAAATCAATAATAAATCTCAACCAACTTTCCTATTTTCCTGTTTTAATTTTTAAAATAACCTTTCAAACCTCCCATCTATTATATATCTATTAAAATATCCTGTACAGTGGCAGCATTACTGTATGAATACCGAAGTAATACCAACATTCGTTTGATCGTTTCATTCCCGATCCCTGGCTCGGGAGACAATGCACGTGGATCATCTCGCGACTCCCTGGTTCTCTATATTATTCATTTACATGAGCTTCGTTTGCACGAAATTCTAGAGAGAGGGAAGGAGAGAAGAAAAGAGAGAGAAAAAAGCGAGAGGGAGATGGCTTTTGTTCTCGACAGAGGCTGTTGACAGGTTTGCAATCGAGAATCGTGATCGAGAGAGGGTAACACGATTTTACGGAATGTAAATTCATCGCTTTAGTTATTCTATTACTTTGATTTAAACACGTATAGTTAATGATTAAAAAGGTAAGAGTTTTCAATAATAAAGCTAGGATATCTAACGATGATAATATTCAGTGCAAAGAATCGAAGCATTATATCGTAATATTCAATAGAATTTTGTAATACTGATATCGAAGAAGATTTCTTTCGTGATGAATATCGATTGAATATCGAATGAACTTTTTCGAGAAATTAAATATCTTCTGAATTATCACTTGGTGTATCGACTATAAAAATCTTTCGATTATTCTGTTACAAATATATTTCACAGTGATTATTTATAATAATCGTATTAAATATTAATTCAAATATCCGATACATTGGTTCAAAATAAGAAAACGAGGAGATAAATGTAAAAAGAGATAAAAATAAATTAATTGGATTTTGAACATTCGAGTTCGAAAA
Source organism: Apis mellifera (assembly GCF_003254395.2). NCBI lineage: Eukaryota > Metazoa > Arthropoda > Insecta > Hymenoptera > Apidae > Apis > Apis mellifera. The sequence goes on from NC_037643.1 coordinate 4,393,436, forward strand.
TAAAATTAATTGGAAATTTAATACAAACGCGTTTATCTCGTTATCGAACACGAACATTGATTCAGTTGAGAACTCGGCAATCAGTATATTAACAATATTAGCTTTCACATTATATTTACATATTATCACAAATAACATAGTTTGCTCAAATAGAATCTGTTTAAGGAATTAACACTACTGTTTATACAAAGCTACGTTCTAGAATCAATATATACAGAGAGAGAGAGAATGAAAGAAGAAACGAGGAAGAAAAATAAAAAGTAACACACGATGAAAGAAAATAGTTGAATCCTTGAATCGTAATCCAAAAAAAGAGGACTGTTGCTCCCTCTCGCGGAGAAGGAATTCGTTTGACTCTTATACCCTTAGAAACGCTGCACGGTTCAAGGTGATGCAGCGTATCCGACCCATTACGAAGGGGCCTTACATAATAGGGTAGGAGCAGTGGCGACGAATCATACGTTTCGGTATGCGGGCAGAAAGGCAGCCAGTTTCGCGACAATGGGCGGATTGAAACGTGGAACGCGGCGAATTCTTTCTGCACCGGTGACGAATGGACGGAACAGTGTGACGGGAAATTTGCTGACACGTAGGCGAGACGAAAGGGCACCGGGTGCAGTTCTGAAGTTTCGAAACCTTAAGAATTCGGTTTGGCGATCGATGCTGCGTTCCAATCGAATCGATCCAGATTTCCATCCGATTTTTAACAATCCTTATCCTTTCCATATTTCTTGCAACTTTTAATTCAAAAAGTAATAGAATTCCACGAATCTTAATATCCTAAAATCCAACAAAGGTAATCTATCTCATATAATTGGTCCATTTCGAATAATTTTCCCGCTGGTAGTACAAGTCTTTTGGGTGGTTTCGGTCCCCTGTAACCGACACGTCCGACAATTTTCTTTATTTATGATACGTACACTGGGGCATTATTTACACACCGCACAACAATGCGGTAATTAGAAGATGCTCGTTTTAATAGAACCGTTATCAACGGATGAAATTACGTCGCTTTGCGGCGTTGTTTTCATCCATTGTTGAAAACAAGATCAAATTAGAATCAGGGGGGAGGGAGGGCCACCGGGGAACAATGGAGTCGCGTTCGCTTACGCCATACACATGACCCGAAAACTATGGTGTTCCTTGAAATAATTACAAGTCCTTATCTCGAGATATGATATCGTTCCCGGTACTAATAAAGCGCAACAATGAAACCGTGAATGAGGCGGAGAGAACATAAGTCGAGTCCGGATTTCTTTCCATTATAGGAATATATCGTCGGATATATCGTGTCTCTGAGAATACTCAGCAAATCGTGTCTTCTCCATCGTTTTCTCGTTTGGAACAGTTCCCACTTTTTTTTTTTTCCTTTTCCTATCAACCAAGATTGCTTCACGAGAATCTGGCAATCGTGTAACGGATTGCTTCCATACGCGGGAAATGAGTTTTTCGTTAAATTTTTTTTTTTTCTTCGTCGACGAGAAGTCTTGGGAGTATTGTAGGATAACGATCTTGGACAAATTTGACGCGTCAACGTGTGGCTTTTATAATTTTACAGTTTACGAGAATTCAAAAATTTGATACACATCTATTTTATTTTGATATTCTAGAATTCTGAAATTATGAGAATTATGCGATTAATCATTCAAAATTTTCTTTACGTGAGATATAGAAGAAAATAAATGTTTTATAAATTTTCCTATTGTTTATCAATATATATCCTCTATAAAACATCTAATTCACACAGTGTGAAAGTACAACTTGATGAATTAATAAATATTGAAAATTTGATAACACGTAAGAATCATTTCTTCAAATGACATTAAAAGAAAGGAAGTATTTTAAATGACAAATTCAGGTGGGGCACGCAGCCATTGTATTCGAACAATAAATGACTCATACAAGGGAAACAATTACACTACCCACCACATTAATTAGATTCCATTAAATTGTTTCTAAACACCACATACCATGAACGAATACACGCGTATCTTTGTCGATACGATCACAATCTTAAAAAATCCATTTCGATCCTTCCACTCTGATCGATCAAAAAAATCTTCACGTGATAATACGATTTTATTTTATCAAAAATTATCACCAACTGATACTAAATTGTTTCTAAATATCACAAACGAATCATACATCTTCCAACTATGCCTCATTTTTTCTCTATCCATCTAAACCACAATAGATTATTTCGACAAATTAATTAAACTCCATTAAACAAGCACAAGAACGAATACATCTTTCATAAACGCGACTCTAATCATTCCCCAAAAAATTCCTACCCTCTCGATCCACCCTCCACTCGATCAAAAATACCCCTTGTTTCATTGAAATGAATATGAAAAGGCACGCGATTATTTCTCACGCGAAAATTACGATTCGAGTGAATGACACTCGACGAGAGAAAGAGAAAGAGAATTCAAAGGGGCGCGTGAAGAGAAGGTGGCGCGAAAGACTCCTCGTGCGAGTAACGCGACTTATGCGAGCCTCGTTAGCGAGGTTGGCGCGTTGTTAAACAATTAGAGAAAGAGGCACTCGATTGAAAAGCGGCCGTCCATGTGGCGCGAATCAAACCGTTAACCAGGATCGCGCTCGTTATTCCTAATTAGCCAGATCTAACGTGGACGGATAGGAGACAAATCGAATAGAAAAGGGGACGGGTGTGCATATGGCTCGCGAGCTTGTATGCTGATCGCGCGGCAATAACGTGCGCGGTGAATTAAATTGATCATTACGGTACAGAAATTTGCCACGGGGGTCGAGCTTCTTTTCATTCTTCCATTCGATTAAATTATTTAGGTTGCGAGCAACGTGCGGGGATTTTGCGATCTTGCCCGTAAATTCTGAGCTCTGAGGCGGGCAAATTAATGATCGAAAAGTTGGTGGAAATCTTGGATCTTCGGTGTTTGAGTTCTTAATATCGAGCAACACGAATTCGAATATTGGTATCGTTCGATACTGGGTCGTACATTGATTGAATTGAATTGTGTGTCATCTGAGAACGAGTTAATATATTATTAAACGGATACACAGTAAAGTAAGAAAGGTAAAGATCATTGCTATACGATAAAAACGTATTATCGATTATTACGAAACCTTTCACCGAAGCGTGCATAATCTCGTCGAAAAACCTTGAGGGAAACCATAAATCCGTCCTGTGTACGTATAAACATCGGCTGTACGTACGAACGAAAGAGCATCGAGGATAATAAACGAAGAATTTTCATATTGGAATGCTCCAAGCTTGTTTTGAAATTACAAGATTTATCGCTACCTAATATTACAACTCGTTTCCCTGTTATTCCCATCTCTCAATTATCTCTATTTTCTCTCATTTTTTTCCCCCTTTTCTAATTATCTCTCATCTCTTTTACGAGTTGTATTGAAAAAGAAAAAGAAGAAGTTTATAATTGCAAAGGAAAGGATAAATCGATATGTAAACAGGAAGGCTTGTAATTCGGGTGGTTAACGCGTTAACTTTCACCGCAATTTCTCACCGCGAAAGTCTCAAATATGTTTAATATGCATGAAAGAAAGGTTAGAAATTGTCGAAAAATCTTTATGCCGGGAACGTAGGAAATTTACCTTCGTTTCGAGGCTTGTTGCATTCGTGTCAAGAGGCACGAACTCTCCTTCGAGCGTTCGAGGCTAGAAGAAAACTGTGCAATTTTTACGTATTCGAGACGAGTCGCCGGACGTTTCAACAAATTCGTTGAATAGTTCAATATTTAATGGGGAATTTTGAAAAGTTTCACGGCACATCCGAGCTTTGAAATTGGATAAAGGAGAGAAGATCAAGAGGAACGAAGCCGTTTATAGTTTCTTCTTCGAAAGAACTCGAAGAGGGTCAAACGAGAGAAGAAATCTACGAGGGTGAAAATGTACGACTGCTAAAAAAATATCTAAAGAAAGATATCATTACCGTCAGAAATATATGTCAGAGAAAATAAATTTTATAAAAGAAATAATCTATTTTCAATACATACATGTATTTTCCTACAAATTATTAATTATTATAAAACTGAATTTTAACCAACGTAATATTTATTAATTCTCTGTATATTTTAGCTATATTTTGAATAGTATTTTTTTTACGCCTACCCTATTTGAAAGATTTCATTTCATCGAGGAACATTTTCAAATCTAGCATTCGACCAATCTAATGAAATAAGATTCTCTGGTTATTATTCACGCAACAGCAGTGTATAAAATACAAAGTGTAAAGTGTAAAAGATTCACAATGAAAATTCAATACCGAGTCGATCTTTAAAGAGAATCATATTACGCTCGTGGGCAACAAGGTTACATCAATCGGTGCATTCGATCGGCTTAGGCCACTGACACGCATACGTTCAGTCCTTGCACTTGGCTCTTTAAAGCGAGTGAGAATCGCTCCAAGCGCCGAGCCCATCCATTACTCTCTCCAACAGGCGACCGTATCTAATTCCCCATCTTCGCGATACTCTTTGCAGCTTTTATGATTTCACGACATGGTAAAAGAAGAAAAAAAAAAAAAGAAGAAGAAAAATAAAATGTATTCGAAATCCGGTATGTTGACATACACCTCTTCATACACCTCTTACAACTTTAAAAGTTTCAACCGTATAAAGTAATCAATTATTACTCATAATGAATTTAAGAAAGATTCAGTTGTTGTGTAAATTTTAAAAACAATTAATTAATATACATATGGAAATCACGATATGGAATAAAAATGTACAATAATTTCTAATATTAATCTATAGATATAATATTTAGTGATATTCCCTAAATGGCAATAGAATCCAGCAATAATATAAATAATTTAAATTTTTCAACTAATTAAAAGATAATTAATAATGTACTTAAAAAAAAATACAAGATCAAAAATTAAGAGAATGAAAGAAAAACTCTACAGAAATTTTCGAGAAATATAAAATGGTTATCCTAGTACAATATATTTAAAATCGTTTCATTCTCTCTCTCTCTATTCGAGCAAACAACTAACCTCAAAGATCACGATCGTAAGACGAACAAAAACATCGAATCACGAATTATGCTCGATCGAATCACTAAGAGAATAGCTCTCCCTTTCCCCACCCCTTCGAATAATACATCCTCTTCCTCCCTCATCCTCGTCCTCGATAGCTCTAGCCAAGTTTAACGATCGACCGATATCGAATCCTCTCTCTCTCTCTCTTCCATCTTTGCATCTGTCTTTTCTTTGTCTTTTCTCTTTTTCTTGCGGCCAGGATATATCAGACCGAATTATCGATTCGCTCGGAGGTCGTTCGTTCCTCTGTTCCAAGGAATAAAAGGATGATCGACGTTCGTCCTTCGCAGGATACTCGAGACCTTCGTCCTTCGGCATCATTAAACTCGCAGGCTAACGACCCAGTTCCTTTCATCGTCTATCCTCCTCGACTCTGTCTTCGCCTCTTATCTCTATCTCTTTTCGCCGACGGTCGTCCGCAATTAGTTCCGGCACGGCGTGCAAGCCGCTTTGCAACTTTTCGAATTTTTCGCCACTCGCTCGCCCAAGGATTTTTAGAATCAATTTTCCGATCGAATCGTGGAAACTTTCGCCGACTTTCTCATCGTCCATTTTTTTCATTATTTCATTGATAAGAATGATGTTTGATTAATACACGTGAAGGAAGAGTCTTGTATAGTTTGTTAACAATGGTATATCGTAGTATGAAATTTTATAAATTGTTCCTTTAATATAAAGTTTTTAATCAAAGAATCATACCAGCTTTTCCGATCACTGTTGCTTCATTCTTTTGTTGTAAGACTTTATAAAAGGAAAATGAGGAAGAATTCCAAGAATATTCCTTTTCGTGTATTTAATCAGAATCATTTTATTAAAAAATTCATAAATTTCTCGAGCGAAAAATCATTCGAAAAATATCGAAATAATAATCAAAATATTTTTAATAAAAAAAATGACATCGATAATTGGAGAAAGAAAAAAAGAATATATTCAATACTTGAACGCACTAACAAGGATTCAAAGAGAAGAAACAGTATAATATCGGTATAGGAGAGTAGGCGGGTCGACTGGAACGAGTGGTATACTACCCCCATGGGGAGGCTAGAGTTAGGCAAGGTAATTGTCATGCAAAGTAAAGAGGTAGCATTAGCATCATAAGCGAGCAAATACTCTGCATTCTGCCGTCCATTGTGCTCCCTAGTTAGTTCATTAATTCCACGAGACACGCTACTGCTACGACTTGAAACGTAATACACGTGTCCATCTTTGCACAGACACGAGCTACTTTTCTCGCATTCCCGTGTTTTTCTTCATCCGAATCCGAAACACATACGTAGATTCACGAATTTTCCAGCAATTTGGCAAACACGTTTATAACAAGCTCTAAGTTTTTAATTTAAAAAACTTATTTCTCTTCGGATCACGTAATAAAATTTATAAAATCGAAATATCACGTGAATCTAATTCATTTAAATAATACAGATAAAATATTGTATAAGTACTGTAACTATAAAAGTGAATATATTCGAGTTAAAAATTTGCACATCCCTTAAAATAATTCAACATATGCGAAAATAATTCACCGGTGAAAAATGTCGACAACAATTTCTCCGTTAGAATTCAAGTTTCCGCCCGTCTAAATTCTCGCATTTTGCGTTTCGAAGCATTTGCATTTGTAACAACACCCTGTCAGCCAGAAAGTAGGATTTAACAAATTCATATTCTCGCGAATTTGTATTAAATTCGAATTCTAAAGAGGAAGTCTTCAACGTCTAAGGCGAAAAGCATTTTGCGAATTTTTACTTAACACCAAGTTTCTCAACCAAGTTTAATTATTCGACCTTACACGAGAAATGCAGGCGACCATGAACTACGATTTAATTTACACGGACAAGAAACCACATGGATGAACGATTTCACGAACGACTTTGAAACACGAACATTGTTCACACCGTGTACAAAAGGCTTTTCTATTAAATTGTTTATCTTCCCATCTTCAAAGTAGCGCGTTGTTATGATTTGAAGACGCCAAAATTATGTATCTATCGATATTCTCGTACTGCGGTAGAATTATGGTAGAATTATGGTAAAATTATTCCACTTCTCGTGAAAGTTCGAGGTAATTTATTTCTATGTTGGTACAAATATTTGTATCTCAGTCCATTTGCGTTTAGTGAACTGGATATTTCTGTAATTAATTTTAAATTAATTTTACGTATTGTTTTGAAAGATTGAAATATAATAATTAATTAATTTGAAATTATATTGCGTAAATTTTATCTTATTCTATACATATAACATTTTAGTTTCAGAAACTTGTTCACGTAATATTTACATTTGCAAAATCGAATTGCGATTCTCTTCTAACTTTTGAACCAAGAAAACTTTTACAATCTCAAACGAAAGAAAATTCATGAATGCGAGAATTCACCAATACCAAAAACGAATTTAAGTTTTTTAATCAATATAAGAAACTCTGTTCTCTTGTAACTTTATCTCTTTCATTAAAAGAAAAGAATATATACTTGTAGCATAAGCAAACTGCTCTCCAAAAAATCTTTTTTCTTTTGTCATAACTAACTAAATATAATAAATTAGAAACGTTTTAAAAAGGATGAAAGCAAAAGAACAACCCCTAAGAAAAGAAACGAAGGGATAGGATATAATTTTCACGAATTCCCTGCATCTCTGTGCATAAATACTTTTGACACAAGCATAAATTCGTATTCATAGGAACAATACTCGTCGTTAAAGAGAAATGGAATACTTTCTTCATTCATAACATTTCGCTCGACGCAACTATGAATAAATGGCAGTGGGTCAAAGCAACTCGTGTACATTGTATTATTATAAAAAGAACTGGTTGCATTCAATAGCGACTCGAGACATTATATTTAGCAATATATAAATCACAGGTTTGATTTATATATCCAGAGAATTGATTCATTGTTTTCAGCTATAAGATTTCACTGCGAAATCTCGCGAAATTAAAAATAATTCTCGATATTTTACCCTCTGGATAATTTCATTTCATGTAAAGAGCAACGAATATCTTCTAAATAAATGCTAAAAAATATCCTCAATTGGGAACATTTATACAAAAGACATTGTATATGAATTATTAATTTTATAATTAAATAAAAATTTTTATATGGTATCGAAAATAAATTCAATCGTTCAAAAGTTTCAATCGCATTCATCGAAAAACCGACGGGAATAGCAAGGATTAAAACGAAGAAGATCTACTACTCAATTACAAGGCAGCAATAAAAATGAAGCAGTATCCAACGGGACGAAAGAAAACTAGCCACCAGCCGGTTGTGTTCCGTGCACACGTGGAACATAAGCGCGTCCCATTGGGACGTTAGACTCGCATTCACGTATCCGACTCGACTCGACAGTGGTGCAGAAATAAAGGACTTCCTTTGCCCGTAGATATCCGCTATCCAGGGTCACGAATAAATCTCGCGATGAGGGATAGAAGAGGACGAGGAGATGGAGCGAAAGAGAAGAACGGAACAACTCCGATCGAAGGAGCTGCTTTAATATGGAAATGGTTCTATTCTTCCGCGATGCGAACGAATCAACAAAAATTAATTAAAAATCGAATCGCTATATCGCTTGAAATCCGTTATAAATTCTTCGTTCGACTTTAATTCGAGGGATTAAAATTTTTGAAGGGGAGATTTCGACGCGTGGAAAATTATTCGATTCAATCTAACGCGATTGTAAATTTTTTTTATCTTTCTCCGAAGTACAAATATAAACTACCCTCTTTCTGTGCAAAAATAGTAAAAAATAATGATGAATTTCAAAGTAATAATTATTCTAACGATATAATGAATATCATCTTTAAATTCATTCTCTATCTTATTGTTCCAAGTTTTCCATCCACTGTCCACTTATCATTTTCTCCAATATTTCTCACGTACTCTAACACGTCTTTAAATTTTGCAATTTTTAATAACAGTGAATTCTTGCCATTCTGGCTGAAAAATAATCATTACAATCGATATTTCCTCTCTTATATCCAATTACTTCCATTCCTGTTAGTAATTATAAAATTGCATTGTTGCTGCATTGCAAGATAACTATAATTATTACTCGAGAGGGCTGATTTTTTACATTCTTTTTCAACCAAAATAATAATTTAAAATAAAACTACCTCCTCAAACCTTTCAATTTTCAGATAAACAGACAAAGACCAGAGACACGCTACGACTATATTTGTATGTATAATCGGACTTAATAGGGAAACAGAGAAAGGAAGATACAATAACGAGGCAAAGATAGCAGCGCGACGCATCTTCTCCGGAAGGTTATAATCGAAACCGGCCACCCAGATGACCCAAATACGAGAGCGACGTGCAAGTACGCGAACCATAGTGCGAGCAGCCATGATCATTAAGGACGTTCCGCCTCGTCTAACCCGTGCACCATTCGAGCAACACGAGGCCGCTAAATATTCGCGGGGCACACCGAGGAAGCAGGTAGACCAAGGGGCAATTAATAATCTTCGTTCAATTTCATCGTTGGAACGCGTATCGTCTGGCCGCTAATACGAAGAGAGGAGGAGAGGCTGCTCGAAAGGGAGCACACGTACGAGAGAAAGAAGGTTTTTACACGTAGACATGGGTGGTAAACCGGGCTAATCTGATTAGGCGAGATGAAACGCGTTTCGAAAACGTGCGAGGAGATTAGTCTGAAATTGCACACCGGCGTGACATCTCGCGGAGAAACCCGCTTATAGGAAGCAGGGATGAAATTTGGTTGGCGAACGAGATTGGATGGGAGTCCTTTTGTAGGTGTAGGGTTCCCACTGGATTTTTAAACAGGAAAGGATCAGGATTGGTTGATTTGTTTTTCGAGATATTTGTTATATTACTTGGAAATTGAATGGAAGAATGGAACAAAAGTTGTAACGAAAAGATGAGAAGAGATATTTCTTGATGAAATATAAATTTAAAATATCATTGATTAAATATAATATAACACGCCCAGAATTTATTTTTATTTCTAATTAAATTAATTACAACGCAATAAATTCACTGAAACAATTTTCCAAATTGATCTACTACGAATCGCTCTCTTAATATTCAAAACAAACCGATCCCTCCGATTACCGATATTTTCGATTGAAAAACGCAGACACGATTCCTAACCAAGAAAACGTTCCTCGACTGATTACCCTCTCTTTCATCCGTACATCTCACGAGGAAGGAAGAGGAATCGAGGTGCAAGAGCCGATAAAAATTCGAGGATCGGTCGTAAACTTGGCCGTGAATCCCGAAAAGTCCCATCACGTATCCAATTTTCCAGAGATCAAGCAACTCGATCCGTGGCAGCATTGGAAATCGGCAAATTGAAACGCCTCGCGTCACCAGACCATCCACGTTGACGTACAAGCTTTCGAAACAATCCTGACACCCTCCTTCTTTCAACGCTTGATCCCGAAAATCGAATCCTGTTTACCTTACACCCTATCTCGCGGACGTGGTAATCATGTTTATCCGTCTTATCGCGTCTATCAGAGATCCCTTCTTTATTTTTTTCCATCCTTTTGAGCAACGTCTTCCACGTGGAAGAAAAGAAGAAGAAGAGTTGGATTTTATCGATCGAAAGATATCGTGGAACAGAGTATGATTCTTTCTCATTTTTCGTTTCAGTTTTACGCGTGCACAGAACCTGATGAAAGAAAAAATTCGTGCCACTATGATAAATAAATATTCGTCGATAAGCCAATACCTAGTACTGTTTACGAATAAAATTCCAAGTAAAATTAATTATCAAGCGAAATTCACCTATATATATCGAATTCTCGAGTTACAAAGATTTTTATTCGCGAATGTATGGAAAATATATATTGGACCAAGTATCGGGATAAATTAAAACGATCTCGACGTTACAGAACTCTGATTAATCGCGCAATTTCTCGTTACCACGCTACACAGCGTGCAAAATCGACTAACAATGTGTACGGTTTAATCGATCACGTTTTCCAGCGGTGCATTAAGCAATTTCTCGGGCTATTCAATTTTCCCCGCTTTGGTTTGCCGCCACAATATCCGGAACTCGGACAACAAGAGCGGTTTCAACACCCAAGCGACGCGAGAAATTTCTTCGAGGAACGTGGAACAATTTCCATGACCCGGCACACTTATACACACAATACCAATCCGCGGCTAAAAGTAAATTGGTTTACGGAAAAATCTAATTACAGAGCCTGCGTTACGGCTGTCCTTTGCCATCTTGTAATCGAGTTACGTTGTCGACTTTCGTCTCGACGACACGTTCCAGAAACCTTTGCCTCGATTCTTCGGAATTTTCCCCGCTGATTTGCATCGAGCAAATACTTGAGAAAATTGAGAGCACAAAGCGGATTATTAATACTTCGAATACTTTTCTGGGACTCCCTTACGCAACGGAGCTTGAATATATCTTCGTGGAATAATGATATCTGAAGAAGGAGGACGAAGAATTGAACGAAGAGAAAATAAGTAATAATACTTGTATTATTAAGTACAAGTGAAAGCAAATATTAGATTTTTATGCCTGATCTTCTATTAAGCATACAAATCTTAAGTAAATATTATTAACAGTTATTATGCCAATATTTGTTTGATTGTTACTCGAGTATTTAGTTTTTTCAATGGAGAGAACTTGAGAAACATGTAACTCTTCTTATTCTTTCTTAATTATTCTTCAACTGTAAATAATTTATAACGATTAGTTATAGTTCAATTTCACAATGAAAATTAGAAATGGAATTACTCGATGTAACTGCGCTACGAAATCGCAAAGATGTCACATTAGCCTGGAAAGCTGATCGAGAGAAACAAGGTTTTTCCTCGTTCGTTCCACGAAGTATCGAGTATTAAAGAACTGGGGCAGATTGTGAGATTCCTCGGCCACATACTGGACATTCTTGCATCGATTGGCCACGGTGTAGTTAAAAGTCACCGATAAAACGGCCATGATTAACCTTTCACGAGGCGAGAAAAAAGCGAGGAAAATTGCCTCGTGTGAACGAGCACGGGTGATCGATCGGTCGAGAACTTAGAAATCGACTAAGGTGCGAGTGACTGGCTGTGAGAAAAATATGCGGAACACGCGTTCTTCCTTCTTATCCTACGAATCTATCTGGCGCCAGTATTGGTCGCGACGCCAATACCTGTTTGATTAAAATTTTCACTGGTTTATTACGTTCAATTAACGGTAATCGAGCCACAATCTAATTACCATGTAACGATGTCGCGATTTGTGAAATTATTTCTCCCGAGAAATCGCGAGAATTTCGAGCTTGGGAAATTTTCACGTATCGATTTATGCGAATTTATCAACATATTGATAAATTATGTCCCAAGTTATCAAAAATTGTAGATTTTCACAGTCTAGATTTACGAAGATTTCTGAAAGTAAACCAAGATCGCACCTTGATCACTCGTTGTACGCATAGACGATCGAATATAGAGCCAACTCCAAAGTCAGATCCTTTCGAGAATATTGTCCAATCTCAGAGCCACTGGTTAACCGTCATCCTCTTCAGACTTGACTCTCATTTCTAGAGACGTTGTTCAAAATCTGAGAGCGGAGGGACGTTCAAAATCCACTCGTCTGTAGACGCGTCTCCTTTTCAGTAGAGTTCCAGCTATTAACGTCGTGCGAGCTTATTATCCTTTAAGGACGGTCTCCTCGCTCAGAGAGAGAGTCTCTTCTTCTCTCTCTCTCTTTGCTTTTTGTGGCTGCTGCCCCTTGTCGTCTTCCGCCTCTGTCCCTCCGCCAGTTCCTCTACCCCCCTCGTGCTCCTTTCATCCCGTGGGCTTTCACGGCGCGAATCTAACAGTGGAGATCGTCGAGATTCAAGGGTGGAAAGAAAAAGGAACGTCGCGCGTGAAAGGCAACGGAGCAAGAAAGGGAAAACAGGTGGAGATGGACGAGGGAAATAAGGGAGAGGCGTACAAGTACGGGGGAATAAAAGAAACGGAGGTAATGGAAGGGAAGTGGACGTATAGCAGTCTATCTATCTTTTTTATACGAAAGTCTAGACCGAATAAAAAAGATAGAAATGTTTCGACTTCTCTTTAACGATATAAATTTTCTTTGTTAGAAAATATTTAAACCAGGTGTAAAGTAGCTAACTATAGAAACTAGAGATAAAAAGTTCATTTTCTTTGTAAAAGTCTTGGTAAAGATTTATGTAATTTATTTTAAAATATTTTCTATGAATCTAATTAAAGTAAGAGATAAGAGACCTTAAAAAGGATCAACTTCCAATAATCTTTTGAAATTCCATTTCATTCCAATTATAAAACAGATGATAAAGTAGAGGGAATCGAAACTATAAGAATAACAATTAATATTCCTATCTTCACTGTCGATAAAATTTACATCAATTCGATTACATTTCCCTGTAAAACCAATTATCCACGAATTTAAAGATTCTCCCTCTCACCCTTACGATCGACCAGCAACAGATTCCACTCTCAAACAACTTAAACCGTTGAGCATTCGCGGAAAATCAAAGCAGAAACCAAAACTCGAGCGTCAAACGTTTCGAATTAATTCCCTTTTCACCCCTATGCACCGTTCATCGCGCCCTCTTATCCTTTGAGTTCCGCTTGCAATTCCTCCGCGTATCATCCATTTCCACGGTCGAGCAATATCGCGCGATAAGGGTTGAAATTCACGAAGAGGAAGAGGAAGAGAGAAACAGTGGCTCGCGATCAGAAGAGGCTTCGCGAAGGAAAGTAGAAACACGAGGAAGAGACGAGAAGAGCACTCCTCCTGAAAAATCTACGCGCGTACATAAGTGTGCCCCTTATTCGTCTCTTTTCCTTTCCTTTTTTTCGCGGCCTTTCTCCCCTTCCTTGCTGGAACCATTGTGAACCGTGCACATTCGCCCGGGTATCGTCTGTATCGGGCGTCCCTATCAGCCAATTAGTGGAAATGAGATCGCAGCCGCAGATTAACGATCCGCTTCCTGTGACGTGCTGGCACGTTTCTGTTAACCCTTCGTCCGCGTGACCGGTATATTTACGATATATTTACAATATATTTAACGATACACGGTCCATAGTCGAGTTGGAAAGTCAAGCTTCTTATAACAGGATTTCTGAAAACACCATCATTGTGATATTCGTTCCATAATTCTTAAGGATATTCTTATAATATTCAGACATTTCTGTTACGTTCTATATCTTGCAAGATTTTAGACTTGACACGATGTTTCATTTTACGAAACAAAATCGACACACTTTTCAGATAGAGTTTGCGCCAAGTAAATTTACCAATCTTATACCCAACTCGGAATTCAAGGCGCAGTATCGATAGCGAAAGCTCGCCATTTCCAGAATATTCCGCGAGGAACGGATACGTTATTCTTTCGATTCGTTCTATTTCAGAATACATAACGATCCCCCCCGCGCGCATCGCTAGACACGCGTTGCACACATTTTGCGGGAAAATGTAGGGTCTAGAAATAGCCGCTCGTTTAGATCCGCCTCGCCCCACGAGAATTCATCGGCCACGAAGGTGTTACGTTATACAACGCGGGATTAAAAGGACGCGTATTTTAAAATACATGACCTCCTCACTCGCGAAAAACTGGCAAAGGTACGGGACACACACTCCACGAGAATAGTATCAAATAATATCTACAAAAAGTTCCAACTTGGTTTCGATTCGATTTGTCGTTAAATTAACGAGTAAAAATAATTTTACTCGTGCACAAGATACAAAAGAGAAAACATTTTTGCATTACCACCTAACTTTAGAGATTTATTCGAGAGTATCCCACCATTGTACTGCCTAAATTCATACGGAGGAAAATTTGAATCCCAAAACTGTCTCGAATTCTCTGCTACACATTTGAACTTGATCCCATCCCCCCAGCCGAGCCGTACACCACCGTAACATTAACAATATACTATATCCCTATGATACTGAATATACCCTGGGCATAGGCCTCGCCGATTGTATCTCGTATATACGCGCATTATACCGTACAGAAGGCATTGTGCAGGCGATATACAGTGCGCATAATATATTCCAACCTCTAAGAACGGAGGTGCACTCTTGCAGCCGTGAATACACGCCGTGGATCCTCTCGCAATCCTCCCTCCTCCCCCCTCCCTCTTTCCTTTTCCTCTCCCTCGACACAAGCAACCACGTTTACACCGCCTCTGGTGGTTACACGAAACTGGTTATAAACCAGAGAGAAACGGCCTAACTCGCGTCGCTCGATATGTATGCGCACGGCCAGGTGATTATGAACCTGCTCGATGCGTGTAACGCCGAGAAGGAACGCTGTCTGTCGATCCTCTTTACCCTCCCGCGAGCCTCGTGTACGAGATCGTGTATACACGCTGCCGTGCGCACCTTCCGCACCCGCACCCACCACGGATCTGCCTCCTTTCATATCTCAGAGATTCGTCTTGGGAAACGAGAAAATACAAAGAGAAGGAAACTCGATCGAGGATCGAAACGAATTTCTTATATCTGTGAAAAGATTTTCAAATGTGTATTTTTGGGATCCTTAAGCTACGAATCCTTGTGTTAATATTGTTATTATATCACGCTTATTTGGATAGGCTTGGAGACACCTGGGGGCAATGAGCAATGTAATAGGCACGGCGGAGGGTAAAATTCTCAAGTTCTCGCTCTGCCAGTTTCGTAGCTTTCCCTTCAACCTACCCGTAGGCGATTGCAAAATCCACAAAGCGGAAGAGTGAACAGTGCTAATCTACATAAAGGCTTAGGAATTTAGGTCATCTAGATGTATCCACCCTCTAAAATTTAACATTCTAAGTATATTCCAAAATATCAATATCTAAAGGAAATATTCAATTATCAAATATTGAATCGTGAGGGTTAAGGCCGTGTAAGGGCGGATAATTTTTTTACCAGCAAGGTAAAATGGGATTTGTTGAAGATAATAAAGGTCAACGTGAAACAGGTTTCTCAGGAGCGAGTAAAAGTCGAGCCGCGAAACAACGATAAGGGGTAAATTGGAAATTCGAAGGGAAGCTTGAAGCCGATCGTCTCTTTACGATCATCCCTTCTTTTTTTTACGCTTTAGGAAGAGCGGTGGTCGGGTATCGGGGTCGATCGCGTCAAAGTCCTCGAGCGTTAAACCGTTTCCTGGTTGAACTGAGGGGAAAGATGAAGGTGGAAGGGAAGAGATGTTCGAAGCTCGGTCGCTGATATCTTGGATTTTATA